>NW_026293342.1:0-45093 GCF_026419915.1 Harpia harpyja
ATTTTTCTTCGGCAGCCGAGCCCTCGTCGAATATTTTTTCTTCGGCAGCCGAGCCCTCGTCGAAGAAAAGGTCCCCGGCAGCCGAGCCCTCGTCGAAGAAAAGGTCCCCGGCAGCCGAGCCCTCGTCGAAGAAAAGGTCCCCGGCAGCCGAGCCCTCGTCGAAGAAAAGGTCCCCGGCAGCCGAGCCCTCGTCGAAGAAAAGGTCCCCGGCAGCCGAGCCCTCGTCGAAGAAAAGGTCCCCGGCAGCCGAGCCCTCGTCGAAGAAAAGGTCCCCGGCAGCCGAGCCCTCGTCGAATATTTTTTCTTCGGCAGCCGAGCCCTCGTCGAAGAAAAGGTCCCCGGCAGCCGAGCCCTCGTCGAAGAAAAGGTCCCCGGCAGCCGAGCCCTCGTCGAAGAAAAGGTCCCCGGCAGCCGAGCCCTCGTCGAAGAAAAGGTCCCCGGCAGCCGAGCCCTCGTCGAATATTTTTTCTTCGGCAGCCGAGCCCTCGTCGAATATTTTTTCTTCGGCAGCCGAGCCCTCGTCGAATATTTTTTCTTCGGCAGCCGAGCCCTCGTCGAAGAAAAGGTCCCCGGCAGCCGAGCCCTCGTCGAAGAAAAGGTCCCCGGCAGCCGAGCCCTCGTCGAAGAAAAGGTCCCCGGCAGCCGAGCCCTCGTCGAATATTTTTTCTTCGGCAGCCGAGCCCTCGTCGAATATTTTTTCTTCGGCAGCCGAGCCCTCGTCGAAGAAAAGGTCCCCGGCAGCCGAGCCCTCGTCGAAGAAAAGGTCCCCGTCCCCGGCAGCCGAGCCCTCGTCGAATATTTTTTCTTCGGCAGCCGAGCCCTCGTCGAAGAAAAGGTCCCCGGCAGCCGAGCCCTCGTCGAAGAAAGGTCCCGGCAGCCGAGCCCTCGTCGAAGAAAAGGTCCCCGGCAGCCGAGCCCTCGTCGAAGAAAAGGTCCCCGGCAGCCGAGCCCTCGTCGAAGAAAAGGTCCCCGGCAGCCGAGCCCTCGTCGAATATTTTTTCTTCGGCAGCCGAGCCCTCGTCGAAGAAAAGGTCCCCGGCAGCCGAGCCCTCGTCGAAGAAAAGGTCCCCGGCAGCCGAGCCCTCGTCGAATATTTTTTCTTCGGCAGCCGAGCCCTCGTCGAAGAAAAAGGTCCCCGGCAGCCGAGCCCTCGTCGAAGAAAAGGTCCCCGGCAGCCGAAGCCCTCGTCGAATATTTTTTCTTCGGCAGCCGAGCCCTCGTCGAAGAAAAGGTCCCCGGCAGCCGAGCCCTCGTCGAAGAAAAGGTCCCCGGCAGCCGAGCCCTCGTCGAAGAAAAGGTCCCCGGCAGCCGAGCCCTCGTCGAAGAAAAGGTCCCCGGCAGCCGAGCCCTCGTCGAAGAAAAGGTCCCCGGCAGCCGAGCCCTCGTCGAATATTTTTTCTTCGGCAGCCGAGCCCTCGTCGAAGAAAAGGTCCCCGGCAGCCGAGCCCTCGTCGAAGAAAGGTCCCCGAGCCCTCGTCGAAGAAAAGGTCCCCGGCAGCCGAGCCCTCGTCGAAGAAAAGGTCCCCGGCAGCCGAGCCCTCGTCGAAGAAAAGGTCCCCGGCAGCCGAGCCCTCGTCGAATATTTTTTCTTCGGCAGCCGAGCCCTCGTCGAAGAAAAGGTCCCCGGCAGCCGAGCCCTCGTCGAAGAAAAGGTCCCCGGCAGCCGAGCCCTCGTCGAATATTTTTTCTTCGGCAGCCGAGCCCTCGTCGAAGAAAAGGTCCCCGGCAGCCGAGCCCTCGTCGAAGAAAAGGTCCCCGGGCTAGCCGAGCCCTCGTCGAATATTTTTTCTTCGGCAGCCGAGCCCTCGTCGAAGAAAAGGTCCCCGGCAGCCGAGCCCTCGTCGAAGAAAAGGTCCCCGGCAGCCGAGCCCTCGTCGAAGAAAAGGTCCCCGGCAGCCGAGCCCTCGTCGAAGAAAAGGTCCCCGGCAGCCGAGCCCTCGTCGAAGAAAAGGTCCCCGGCAGCCGAGCCCTCGTCGAATATTTTTTCTTCGGCAGCCGAGCCCTCGTCGAAGAAAAGGTCCCCGGCAGCCGAGCCCTCGTCGAAGAAAAGGTCCCCGGCAGCCGAGCCCTCGTCGAAGAAAAGGTCCCCGGCAGCCGAGCCCTCGTCGAAGAAAAGGTCCCCGGCAGCCGAGCCCTCGTCGAAGAAAAGGTCCCCGGCAGCCGAGCCCTCGTCGAATATTTTTTCTTCGGCAGCCGAGCCCTCGTCGAAGAAAAGGTCCCCCGGCAGCCGAGCCCTCGTCGAAGAAAAGGTCCCCGGCAGCCGAGCCCTCGTCGAATATTTTTTCTTCGGCAGCCGAGCCCTCGTCGAAGAAAAGGTCCCCGGCAGCCGAGCCCTCGTCGAAGAAAAGGTCCCCGGCAGCCGAGCCCTCGTCGAATATTTTTTCTTCGGCAGCCGAGCCCTCGTCGAAGAAAAGGTCCCCGGCAGCCGAGCCCTCGTCGAAGAAAAGGTCCCCGGCAGCCGAGCCCTCGTCGAATATTTTTTCTTCGGCAGCCGAGCCCTCGTCGAAGAAAAGGTCCCCGGCAGCCGAGCCCTCGTCGAATATTTTTTCTTCGGCAGCCGAGCCCTCGTCGAAGAAAAGGTCCCCGGCAGCCGAGCCCTCGTCGAATATTTTTTCTTCGGCAGCCGAGCCTCGTCGAAGAAAAGGTCCCCGGCAGCCGAGCCCTCGTCGAATATTTTTTCTTCGGCAGCCGAGCCCTCGTCGAAGAAAAGGTCCCCGGCAGCCGAGCCCTCGTCGAATATTTTTTCTTCGGCAGCCGAGCCCTCGTCGAAGAAAAGGTCCCCGGCAGCCGAGCCCTCGTCGAAGAAAAGGTCCCCGGCAGCCGAGCCCTCGTCGAAGAAAAGGTCCCCGGCAGCCGAGCCCTCGTCGAATATTTTTTCTTCGGCAGCCGAGCCCTCGTCGAAGAAAAGGTCCCCGGCAGCCGAGCCCTCGTCGAAGAAAGGTCCCCGGCAGCCGAGCCCTCGTCGAATATTTTTTCTTCGGCAGCCGAGCCCTCGTCGAATATTTTTTCTTCGGCAGCCGAGCCCTCGTCGAAGAAAAGGTCCCCGGCAGCCGAGCCCTCGTCGAAGAAAAGGTCCCCGGCAGCCGAGCCCTCGTCGAAGAAAAGGTCCCCGGCAGCCGAGCCCTCGTCGAATATTTTTTCTTCGGCAGCCGAGCCCTCGTCGAAGAAAAGGTCCCCGGCAGCCGAGCCCTCGTCGAAGAAAAGGTCCCCGGCAGCCGAGCCCTCGTCGAAGAAAAGGTCCCCGGCAGCCGAGCCCTCGTCGAAGAAAAGGTCCCCGGCAGCCGAGCCCTCGTCGAAGAAAAGGTCCCCGGCAGCCGAGCCCTCGTCGAAGAAAAGGTCCCCGGCAGCCGAGCCCTCGTCGAATATTTTTTCTTCGGCAGCCGAGCCCTCGTCGAAGAAAAGGTCCCCGGCAGCCGAGCCCTCGTCGAATATTTTTTCTTCGGCAGCCGAGCCCTCGTCGAAGAAAAGGTCCCCGGCAGCCGAGCCCTCGTCGAATATTTTTTCTTCGGCAGCCGAGCCCTCGTCGAATATTTTTTCTTCGGCAGCCGAGCCCTCGTCGAAGAAAAGGTCCCCGGCAGCCGAGCCCTCGTCGAAGAAAAGGTCCCCGGCAGCCGAGCCCTCGTCGAAGAAAAGGTCCCCGGCAGCCGAGCCCTCGTCGAATATTTTTCTTCGGCAGCCGAGCCCTCGTCGAAGAAAAGGTCCCCGGCAGCCGAGCCCTCGTCGAAGAAAAGGTCCCCGGCAGCCGAGCCCTCGTCGAAGAAAAGGTCCCCGGCAGCCGAGCCCTCGTCGAATATTTTTTCTTCGGCAGCCGAGCCCTCGTCGAAGAAAAGGTCCCCGGCAGCCGAGCCCTCGTCGAATATTTTTTCTTCGGCAGCCGAGCCCTCGTCGAAGAAAAGGTCCCCGGCAGCCGAGCCCTCGTCGAAGAAAAGGTCCCCGGCAGCCGAGCCCTCGTCGAAGAAAAGGTCCCCGGCAGCCGAGCCCTCGTCGAAGAAAAGGTCCCCGGCAGCCGAGCCCTCGTCGAAGAAAAGGTCCCCGGCAGCCGAGCCCTCGTCGAATATTTTTTCTTCGGCAGCCGAGCCCTCGTCGAAGAAAAGGTCCCCGGCAGCCGAGCCCTCGTCGAAGAAAAGGTCCCCGGCAGCCGAGCCCTCGTCGAATATTTTTTCTTCGGCAGCCGAGCCCTCGTCGAAGAAAAGGTCCCCGGCAGCCGAGCCCTCGTCGAAGAAAAGGTCCCCGGCAGCCGAGCCCTCGTCGAAGAAAAGGTCCCCGGCAGCCGAGCCCTCGTCGAATATTTTTTCTTCGGCAGCCGAGCCCTCGTCGAAGAAAAGGTCCCCGGCAGCCGAGCCCTCGTCGAAGAAAAGGTCCCCGGCAGCCGAGCCCTCGTCGAAGAAAAGGTCCCCGGCAGCCGAGCCCTCGTCGAAGAAAAGGTCCCCCGGCAGCCGAGCCCTCGTCGAATATTTTTTCTTCGGCAGCCGAGCCCTCGTCGAAGAAAAGGTCCCCGGCAGCCGAGCCCTCGTCGAAGAAAAGGTCCCCGGCAGCCGAGCCCTCGTCGAAGAAAAGGTCCCCGGCAGCCGAGCCCTCGTCGAATATTTTTTCTTCGGCAGCCGAGCCCTCGTCGAAGAAAAGGTCCCCGGCAGCCGAGCCCTCGTCGAAGAAAAGGTCCCCGGCAGCCGAGCCCTCGTCGAAGAAAAGGTCCCCGGCAGCCGAGCCCTCGTCGAATATTTTTTCTTCGGCAGCCGAGCCCTCGTCGAATATTTTTTCTTCGGCAGCCGAGCCCTCGTCGAATATTTTTTCTTCGGCAGCCGAGCCCTCGTCGAAGAAAAGGTCCCCGGCAGCCGAGCCCTCGTCGAAGAAAAGGTCCCCGGCAGCCGAGCCCTCGTCGAAGAAAAGGTCCCCGGCAGCCGAGCCCTCGTCGAAGAAAAGGTCCCCGGCAGCCGAGCCCTCGTCGAAGAAAAGGTCCCCGGCAGCCGAGCCCTCGTCGAAGAAAAGGTCCCCGGCAGCCGAGCCCTCGTCGAAGAAAAGGTCCCCGGCAGCCGAGCCCTCGTCGAAGAAAAGGTCCCCGGCAGCCGAGCCCTCGTCGAATATTTTTTCTTCGGCAGCCGAGCCCTCGTCGAATATTTTTTCTTCGGCAGCCGAGCCCTCGTCGAAGAAAAGGTCCCCGGCAGCCGAGCCCTCGTCGAAGAAAAGGTCCCCGGCAGCCGAGCCCTCGTCGAAGAAAAGGTCCCCGGCAGCCGAGCCCTCGTCGAATATTTTTTCTTCGGCAGCCGAGCCCTCGTCGAATATTTTTTCTTCGGCAGCCGAGCCCTCGTCGAAGAAAAGGTCCCCGGCAGCCGAGCCCTCGTCGAAGAAAAGGTCCCCGGCAGCCGAGCCCCTCGTCGAAGAAAAGGTCCCCGGCAGCCGAGCCCTCGTCGAAGAAAAGGTCCCCGGCAGCCGAGCCCTCGTCGAAGAAAAGGTCCCCGGCAGCCGAGCCCTCGTCGAAGAAAAGGTCCCCGGCAGCCGAGCCCTCGTCGAAGAAAAGGTCCCCGGCAGCCGAGCCCTCGTCGAAGAAAAGGTCCCCGGCAGCCGAGCCCTCGTCGAAGAAAAGGTCCCCGGCAGCCGAGCCCTCGTCGAATATTTTTTCTTCGGCAGCCGAGCCCTCGTCGAAGAAAAGGTCCCCGGCAGCCGAGCCCTCGTCGAAGAAAAGGTCCCCGGCAGCCGAGCCCTCGTCGAAGAAAAGGTCCCCGGCAGCCGAGCCCTCGTCGAATATTTTTTCTTCGGCAGCCGAGCCCTCGTCGAAGAAAAGGTCCCCGGCAGCCGAGCCCTCGTCGAAGAAAAGGTCCCCGGCAGCCGAGCCCTCGTCGAAGAAAAGGTCCCCGGCAGCCGAGCCCTCGTCGAATATTTTTTCTTCGGCAGCCGAGCCCTCGTCGAATATTTTTTCTTCGGCAGCCGAGCCCTCGTCGAAGAAAAGGTCCCCGGCAGCCGAGCCCTCGTCGAAGAAAAGGTCCCCGGCAGCCGAGCCCTCGTCGAAGAAAAGGTCCCCGGCAGCCGAGCCCTCGTCGAAGAAAAGGTCCCCGCAGCCGAGCCCTCGTCGAATATTTTTTCTTCGGCAGCCGAGCCCTCGTCGAAGAAAAGGTCCCCGGCAGCCGAGCCCTCGTCGAATATTTTTTCTTCGGCAGCCGAGCCCTCGTCGAATATTTTTTCTTCGGCAGCCGAGCCCTCGTCGAATATTTTTTCTTCGGCAGCCGAGCCCTCGTCGAAGAAAAGGTCCCCGGCAGCCGAGCCCTCGTCGAAGAAAAGGTCCCCGGCAGCCGAGCCCTCGTCGAATATTTTTTCTTCGGCAGCCGAGCCCTCGTCGAAGAAAAGGTCCCCGGCAGCCGAGCCCTCGTCGAATATTTTTTCTTCGGCAGCCGAGCCCTCGTCGAATATTTTTTCTTCGGCAGCCGAGCCCTCGTCGAATATTTTTTCTTCGGCAGCCGAGCCCTCGTCGAATATTTTTTCTTCGGCAGCCGAGCCCTCGTCGAAGAAAAGGTCCCCGGCAGCCGAGCCCTCGTCGAAGAAAAGGTCCCCGGCAGCCGAGCCCTCGTCGAATATTTTTTCTTCGGCAGCCGAGCCCTCGTCGAAGAAAAGGTCCCCGGCAGCCGAGCCCTCGTCGAAGAAAAGGTCCCCGGCAGCCGAGCCCTCGTCGAAGAAAAGGTCCCCGGCAGCCGAGCCCTCGTCGAAGAAAAGGTCCCCGGCAGCCGAGCCCTCGTCGAATATTTTTTCTTCGGCAGCCGAGCCCTCGTCGAAGAAAAGGTCCCCGGCAGCCGAGCCCTCGTCGAATATTTTTTCTTCGGCAGCCGAGCCCTCGTCGAATATTTTTTCTTCGGCAGCCGAGCCCTCGTCGAATATTTTTTCTTCGGCAGCCGAGCCCTCGTCGAATATTTTTTCTTCGGCAGCCGAGCCCTCGTCGAAGAAAAGGTCCCCGGCAGCCGAGCCCTCGTCGAAGAAAAGGTCCCCGGCAGCCGAGCCCTCGTCGAATATTTTTTCTTCGGCAGCCGAGCCCTCGTCGAATATTTTTTCTTCGGCAGCCGAGCCCTCGTCGAATATTTTTTCTTCGGCAGCCGAGCCCCTCGTCGAAGAAAAGGTCCCCGGCAGCCGAGCCCTCGTCGAATATTTTTTCTTCGGCAGCCGAGCCCTCGTCGAATATTTTTTCTTCGGCAGCCGAGCCCTCGTCGAATATTTTTTCTTCGGCAGCCGAGCCCTCGTCGAAGAAAAGGTCCCCGGCAGCCGAGCCCTCGTCGAATATTTTTTCTTCGGCAGCCGAGCCCTCGTCGAAGAAAAGGTCCCCGGCAGCCGAGCCCTCGTCGAATATTTTTTCTTCGGCAGCCGAGCCCTCGTCGAAGAAAAGGTCCCCGGCAGCCGAGCCCTCGTCGAATATTTTTTCTTCGGCAGCCGAGCCCTCGTCGAATATTTTTTCTTCGGCAGCCGAGCCCTCGTCGAATATTTTTTCTTCGGCAGCCGAGCCCTCGTCGAAGAAAAGGTCCCCGGCAGCCGAGCCCTCGTCGAAGAAAAGGTCCCCGGCAGCCGAGCCCTCGTCGAAGAAAAGGTCCCCGGCAGCCGAGCCCTCGTCGAAGAAAAGGTCCCCGGCAGCCGAGCCCTCGTCGAAGAAAAGGTCCCCGGCAGCCGAGCCCTCGTCGAAGAAAAGGTCCCCGGCAGCCGAGCCCTCGTCGAAGAAAAGGTCCCCGGCAGCCGAGCCCTCGTCGAATATTTTTTCTTCGGCAGCCGAGCCCTCGTCGAAGAAAAGGTCCCCGGCAGCCGAGCCCCTCGTCGAATATTTTTTCTTCGGCAGCCGAGCCCTCGTCGAAGAAAAGGTCAAAAGGTCCCCGGCAGCCGAGCCCTCGTCGAATATTTTTTCTTCGGCAGCCGAGCCCTCGTCGAAGAAAAGGTCCCCGGCAGCCGAGCCCTCGTCGAATATTTTTTCTTCGGCAGCCGAGCCCTCGTCGAAGACAAGGTCCCCGGCAGCCGAGCCCTCGTCGAATATTTTTTCTTCGGCAGCCGAGCCCTCGTCGAAGACAAGGTCCCCGGCAGCCGAGCCCTCGTCGAATATTTTTTCTTCGGCAGCCGAGCCTCGTCGAAGACAAGGTCCCCGGCAGCCGAGCCCTCGTCGAAGAAAAGGTCCCCGGCAGCCGAGCCCTCGTCGAATATTTTTTCTTCGGCAGCCGAGCCCTCGTCGAAGAAAAGGTCCCCGGCAGCCGAGCCCTCGTCGAATATTTTTTCTTCGGCAGCCGAGCCTCGTCGAAGAAAAGGTCCCCGGCAGCCGAGCCCTCGTCGAATATTTTTTCTTCGGCAGCCGAGCCCTCGTCGAATATTTTTTCTTCGGCAGCCGAGCCCTCGTCGAATATTTTTTCTTCGGCAGCCGAGCCCTCGTCGAAGAAAGGTCCCCGGCAGCCGAGCCCTCGTCGAAGAAAAGGTCCCCGGCAGCCGAGCCCTCGTCGAAGAAAAGGTCCCCGGCAGCCGAGCCCTCGTCGAAGAAAAGGTCCCCGGCAGCCGAGCCCTCGTCGAATATTTTTTCTTCGGCAGCCGAGCCCTCGTCGAAGAAAAGGTCCCCGGCAGCCGAGCCCTCGTCGAAGAAAAGGTCCCCGGCAGCCGAGCCCTCGTCGAATATTTTTTCTTCGGCAGCCGAGCCCTCGTCGAATATTTTTTCTTCGGCAGCCGAGCCCTCGTCGAATATTTTTCTTCGGCAGCCGAGCCCTCGTCGAATATTTTTTCTTCGGCAGCCGAGCCCTCGTCGAATATTTTTTCTTCGGCAGCCGAGCCCTCGTCGAAGAAAAGGTCCCCGGCAGCCGAGCCCTCGTCGAAGAAAGGTCCCCGGCAGCCGAGCCCTCGTCGAATATTTTTTCTTCGGCAGCCGAGCCCTCGTCGAATATTTTTCTTCGGCAGCCGAGCCCTCGTCGAATATTTTTTCTTCGGCAGCCGAGCCCTCGTCGAAGAAAAGGTCCCCGGCAGCCGAGCCCTCGTCGAATATTTTTTCTTCGGCAGCCGAGCCCTCGTCGAATATTTTTTCTTCGGCAGCCGAGCCCTCGTCGAATATTTTTTCTTCGGCAGCCGAGCCCTCGTCGAAGAAAAGGTCCCCGGCAGCCGAGCCCTCGTCGAAGAAAAGGTCCCCGGCAGCCGAGCCCTCGTCGAAGAAAAGGTCCCGGCAGCCGAGCCCTCGTCGAATATTTTTTCTTCGGCAGCCGAGCCCTCGTCGAATATTTTTTCTTCGGCAGCCGAGCCCTCGTCGAAGAAAAGGTCCCCGGCAGCCGAGCCCTCGTCGAATATTTTTTCTTCGGCAGCCGAGCCCTCGTCGAAGAAAAGGTCCCCGGCAGCCGAGCCCTCGTCGAATATTTTTTCTTCGGCAGCCGAGCCCTCGTCGAATATTTTTTCTTCGGCAGCCGAGCCCTCGTCGAAGAAAAGGTCCCCGGCAGCCGAGCCCTCGTCGAAGAAAAGGTCCCCGGCAGCCGAGCCCTCGTCGAAGAAAAGGTCCCCGGCAGCCGAGCCCTCGTCGAAGAAAAGGTCCCCGGCAGCCGAGCCCTCGTCGAAGAAAAGGTCCCCGGCAGCCGAGCCCTCGTCGAAGAAAAGGTCCCCGGCAGCCGAGCCCTCGTCGAAGAAAAGGTCCCCGGCAGCCGAGCCCTCGTCGAAGAAAAGGTCCCCGGCAGCCGAGCCCTCGTCGAAGAAAAGGTCCCCGGCAGCCGAGCCCTCGTCGAAGAAAAGGTCCCCGGCAGCCGAGCCCTCGTCGAAGAAAAGGTCCCCGGCAGCCGAGCCCTCGTCGAATATTTTTTCTTCGGCAGCCGAGCCCTCGTCGAAGAAAAGGTCCCCGGCAGCCGAGCCCTCGTCGAAGAAAAGGTCCCCGGCAGCCGAGCCCTCGTCGAATATTTTTTCTTCGGCAGCCGAGCCCTCGTCGAAGAAAAGGTCCCCGGCAGCCGAGCCCTCGTCGAAGAAAAGGTCCCCGGCAGCCGAGCCCTCGTCGAAGAAAAGGTCCCCGGCAGCCGAGCCCTCGTCGAAGAAAAGGTCCCCGGCAGCCGAGCCCTCGTCGAAGAAAAGGTCCCCGGCAGCCGAGACCTCGTCGAAGAAAAGGTCCCCGGCAGCCGAGCCCTCGTCGAATATTTTTTCTTCGGCAGCCGAGCCCTCGTCGAAGAAAGGTCCCCGGCAGCCGAGCCCTCGTCGAATATTTTTTCTTCGGCAGCCGAGCCCTCGTCGAAGAAAAGGTCCCCGGCAGCCGAGCCCTCGTCGAATATTTTTTCTTCGGCAGCCGAGCCCTCGTCGAAGAAAGGTCCCCGGCAGCCGAGCCCTCGTCGAATATTTTTTCTTCGGCAGCCGAGCCCTCGTCGAAGAAAAGGTCCCCGGCAGCCGAGCCCTCGTCGAATATTTTTTCTTCGGCAGCCGAGCCCTCGTCGAAGACAAGGTCCCCGGCAGCCGAGCCCTCGTCGAAGAAAAGGTCCCCGGCAGCCGAGCCCTCGTCGAATATTTTTTCTTCGGCAGCCGAGCCCTCGTCGAAGACAAGGTCCCCGGCAGCCGAGCCCTCGTCGAATATTTTTTCTTCGGCAGCCGAGCCCTCGTCGAAGAAAAGGTCCCCGGCAGCCGAGCCCTCGTCGAATATTTTTTCTTCGGCAGCCGAGCCCTCGTCGAATATTTTTTCTTCGGCAGCCGAGCCCTCGTCGAATATTTTTTCTTCGGCAGCCGAGCCCTCGTCGAAGAAAAGGTCCCCGGCAGCCGAGCCCTCGTCGAAGAAAAGGTCCCCGGCAGCCGAGCCCTCGTCGAAGAAAAGGTCCCCGGCAGCCGAGCCCTCGTCGAAGAAAAGGTCCCCGGCAGCCGAGCCCTCGTCGAATATTTTTTCTTCGGCAGCCGAGCCCTCGTCGAAGAAAAGGTCCCCGGCAGCCGAGCCCTCGTCGAAGAAAAGGTCCCCGGCAGCCGAGCCCTCGTCGAATATTTTTTCTTCGGCAGCCGAGCCCTCGTCGAATATTTTTTCTTCGGCAGCCGAGCCCTCGTCGAATATTTTTTCTTCGGCAGCCGAGCCCTCGTCGAATATTTTTTCTTCGGCAGCCGAGCCCTCGTCGAATATTTTTTCTTCGGCAGCCGAGCCCTCGTCGAAGAAAAGGTCCCCGGCAGCCGAGCCCTCGTCGAAGAAAAGGTCCCCGGCAGCCGAGCCCTCGTCGAATATTTTTTCTTCGGCAGCCGAGCCCTCGTCGAATATTTTTTCTTCGGCAGCCGAGCCCTCGTCGAATATTTTTTCTTCGGCAGCCGAAGCCCTCGTCGAAGAAAAGGTCCCCGGCAGCCGAGCCCTCGTCGAATATTTTTTCTTCGGCAGCCGAGCCCTCGTCGAATATTTTTTCTTCGGCAGCCGAGCCCTCGTCGAAGAAAAGGTCCCCGGCAGCCGAGCCCTCGTCGAAGAAAAGGTCCCCGGCAGCCGAGCCCTCGTCGAAGAAAAGGTCCCCGGCAGCCGAGCCCTCGTCGAATATTTTTTCTTCGGCAGCCGAGCCCTCGTCGAATATTTTTTCTTCGGCAGCCGAGCCCTCGTCGAAGAAAAGGTCCCCGGCAGCCGAGCCTCGTCGAATATTTTTTCTTCGGCAGCCGAGCCCTCGTCGAAGAAAAGGTCCCCGGCAGCCGAGCCCTCGTCGAATATTTTTTCTTCGGCAGCCGAGCCCTCGTCGAATATTTTTCTTCGGCAGCCGAGCCCTCGTCGAAGAAAAGGTCCCCGGCAGCCGAGCCCTCGTCGAAGAAAAGGTCCCCGGCAGCCGAGCCCTCGTCGAAGAAAAGGTCCCCGGCAGCCGAGCCCTCGTCGAAGAAAAGGTCCCCGGCAGCCGAGCCCTCGTCGAAGAAAAGGTCCCCGGCAGCCGAGCCCTCGTCGAAGAAAAGGTCCCCGGCAGCCGAGCCTCGTCGAAGAAAAGGTCCCGGCAGCCGAGCCCTCGTCGAAGAAAAGGTCCCCGGCAGCCGAGCCCTCGTCGAATATTTTTTCTTCGGCAGCCGAGCCCTCGTCGAAGAAAAGGTCCCCGGCAGCCGAGCCCTCGTCGAATATTTTTTCTTCGGCAGCCGAGCCCTCGTCGAAGAAAAGGTCCCCGGCAGCCGAGCCCTCGTCGAATATTTTTTCTTCGGCAGCCGAGCCCTCGTCGAAGAAAAGGTCCCCGGCAGCCGAGGCCCTCGTCGAAGAAAAGGTCCCCGGCAGCCGAGCCCTCGTCGAAGAAAAGGTCCCCGGCAGCCGAGCCCTCGTCGAAGAAAAGGTCCCCGGCAGCCGAGACCTCGTCGAAGAAAAGGTCCCCGGCAGCCGAGCCCTCGTCGAATATTTTTTCTTCGGCAGCCGAGCCCTCGTCGAAGAAAAGGTCCCCGGCAGCCGAGCCCTCGTCGAATATTTTTTCTTCGGCAGCCGAGCCCTCGTCGAAGAAAAGGTCCCCGGCAGCCGAGCCCTCGTCGAATATTTTTTCTTCGGCAGCCGAGCCCTCGTCGAAGAAAAGGTCCCCGGCAGCCGAGCCCTCGTCGAATATTTTTTCTTCGGCAGCCGAGCCCTCGTCGAAGAAAAGGTCCCCGGCAGCCGAGCCCTCGTCGAATATTTTTTCTTCGGCAGCCGAGCCCTCGTCGAAGAAAAGGTCCCCGGCAGCCGAGCCCTCGTCGAAGAAAAGGTCCCCGGCAGCCGAGCCCTCGTCGAAGAAAAGGTCCCCGGCAGCCGAGCCCTCGTCGAAGAAAAGGTCCCCGGCAGCCGAGCCCTCGTCGAAGAAAAGGTCCCCGGCAGCCGAGCCCTCGTCGAAGAAAAGGTCCCCGGCAGCCGAGCCCTCGTCGAAGAAAAGGTCCCCGGCAGCCGAGCCCTCGTCGAAGAAAAGGTCCCCGCAGCCGAGCCCTCGTCGAAGAAAAGGTCCCCGGCAGCCGAGCCCTCGTCGAATATTTTTTCTTCGGCAGCCGAGCCCTCGTCGAAGAAAAGGTCCCCGGCAGCCGAGCCCTCGTCGAATATTTTTCTTCGGCAGCCGAGCCCTCGTCGAAGAAAAGGTCCCCGGCAGCCGAGCCCTCGTCGAAGAAAAGGTCCCCGGCAGCCGAGCCCTCGTCGAAGAAAAGGTCCCCGGCAGCCGAGCCCTCGTCGAAGAAAAGGTCCCCGGCAGCCGAGCCCTCGTCGAAGAAAAGGTCCCCGGCAGCCGAGCCCTCGTCGAAGAAAAGGTCCCCGGCAGCCGAGCCCTCGTCGAAGAAAAGGTCCCCGGCAGCCGAGCCCTCGTCGAAGAAAAGGTCCCCGGCAGCCGAGCCCTCGTCGAATATTTTTTCTTCGGCAGCCGAGCCCTCGTCGAAGAAAAGGTCCCCGGCAGCCGAGCCCTCGTCGAAGAAAAGGTCCCCGGCAGCCGAGCCCTCGTCGAAGAAAAGGTCCCCGGCAGCCGAGCCCTCGTCGAAGAAAAGGTCCCCGGCAGCCGAGCCCTCGTCGAATATTTTTTCTTCGGCAGCCGAGCCCTCGTCGAAGAAAAGGTCCCCGGCAGCCGAGCCCTCGTCGAATATTTTTTCTTCGGCAGCCGAGCCCTCGTCGAAGAAAAGGTCCCCGGCAGCCGAGCCCTCGTCGAATATTTTTTCTTCGGCAGCCGAGCCCTCGTCGAATATTTTTTCTTCGGCAGCCGAGCCCTCGTCGAAGAAAAGGTCCCCGGCAGCCGAGCCCTCGTCGAAGAAAAGGTCCCCGGCAGCCGAGCCCTCGTCGAAGAAAAGGTCCCCGGCAGCCGAGCCCCTCGTCGAAGAAAAGGTCCCCGGCAGCCGAGCCCTCGTCGAAGAAAGGTCCCCGGCAGCCGAGCCCTCGTCGAATATTTTTTCTTCGGCAGCCGAGCCCTCGTCGAATATTTTTTCTTCGGCAGCCGAGCCCTCGTCGAAGAAAAGGTCCCCGGCAGCCGAGCCCTCGTCGAATATTTTTTCTTCGGCAGCCGAGCCCTCGTCGAAGACAAGGTCCCCGGCAGCCGAGCCCTCGTCGAATATTTTTTCTTCGGCAGCCGAGCCCTCGTCGAAGAAAAGGTCCCCGGCAGCCGAGCCCTCGTCGAATATTTTTTCTTCGGCAGCCGAGCCCTCGTCGAAGACAAGGTCCCCGGCAGCCGAGCCCTCGTCGAAGAAAAGGTCCCCGGCAGCCGAGCCCTCGTCGAATATTTTTTCTTCGGCAGCCGAGCCCTCGTCGAAGAAAAGGTCCCCGGCAGCCGAGCCCTCGTCGAATATTTTTTCTTCGGCAGCCGAGCCCTCGTCGAAGAAAAGGTCCCCGGCAGCCGAGCCCTCGTCGAATATTTTTTCTTCGGCAGCCGAGCCCTCGTCGAAGAAAAGGTCCCCGGCAGCCGAGCCCTCGTCGAATATTTTTTCTTCGGCAGCCGAGCCCTCGTCGAAGAAAAGGTCCCCGGCAGCCGAGCCCTCGTCGAATATTTTTTATTCGGCAGCCGAGCCCTCGTCGAATATTTTTTCTTCGGCAGCCGAGCCCTCGTCGAAGAAAAGGTCCCCGGCAGCCGAGCCCTCGTCGAAGAAAAGGTCCCCGGCAGCCGAGCCCTCGTCGAAGAAAAGGTCCCCGGCAGCCGAGCCCTCGTCGAAGAAAAGGTCCCCGGCAGCCGAGCCCTCGTCGAAGAAAAGGTCCCCGGCAGCCGAGCCCTCGTCGAAGAAAAGGTCCCCGGCAGCCGAGCCCTCGTCGAAGAAAAGGTCCCCGGCAGCCGAGCCCTCGTCGAATATTTTTTCTTCGGCAGCCGAGCCCTCGTCGAAGAAAAGGTCCCCGGCAGCCGAGCCCTCGTCGAAGAAAAGGTCCCCGGCAGCCGAGCCCTCGTCGAATATTTTTTCTTCGGCAGCCGAGCCCTCGTCGAAGAAAAGGTCCCCGGCAGCCGAGCCCTCGTCGAAGAAAAGGTCCCCGGCAGCCGAGCCCTCGTCGAAGAAAAGGTCCCCGGCAGCCGAGCCCTCGTCGAAGAAAAGGTCCCCGGCAGCCGAGCCCTCGTCGAAGAAAAGGTCCCCGGCAGCCGAGCCCTCGTCGAATATTTTTTCTTCGGCAGCCGAGCCCTCGTCGAAGAAAAGGTCCCCGGCAGCCGAGCCCTCGTCGAATATTTTTTCTTCGGCAGCCGAGCCCTCGTCGAATATTTTTTCTTCGGCAGCCGAGCCCTCGTCGAATATTTTTTCTTCGGCAGCCGAGCCCTCGTCGAAGAAAAGGTCCCCGGCAGCCGAGCCCTCGTCGAAGAAAAGGTCCCCGGCAGCCGAGCCCTCGTCGAAGAAAAGGTCCCCGGCAGCCGAGCCCTCGTCGAAGAAAAGGTCCCCGGCAGCCGAGCCCTCGTCGAAGAAAAGGTCCCCGGCAGCCGAGCCCTCGTCGAAGAAAAGGTCCCCGGCAGCCGAGCCCTCGTCGAAGAAAAGGTCCCCGGCAGCCGAGCCCTCGTCGAAGAAAAGGTCCCCGGCAGCCGAGCCCTCGTCGAAGAAAAGGTCCCCGGCAGCCGAGCCCTCGTCGAAGAAAAGGTCCCCGGCAGCCGAGCCCTCGTCGAATATTTTTTCTTCGGCAGCCGAGCCCTCGTCGAATATTTTTTCTTCGGCAGCCGAGCCCTCGTCGAAGAAAAGGTCCCCGGCAGCCGAGCCCTCGTCGAAGAAAAGGTCCCCGGCAGCCGAGCCCTCGTCGAATATTTTTTCTTCGGCAGCCGAGCCCTCGTCGAATATTTTTTCTTCGGCAGCCGAGCCCTCGTCGAAGAAAAGGTCCCCGGCAGCCGAGCCCTCGTCGAATATTTTTTCTTCGGCAGCCGAGCCCTCGTCGAATATTTTTTCTTTGGCAGCCGAGCCCTCGTCGAAGAAAAGGTCCCCGGCAGCCGAGCCCTCGTCGAAGAAAAGGTCCCCGGCAGCCGAGCCCTCGTCGAATATTTTTTCTTCGGCAGCCGAGCCCTCGTCGAATATTTTTTCTTCGGCAGCCGAGCCCTCGTCGAATATTTTTTCTTCGGCAGCCGAGCCCTCGTCGAAGAAAAGGTCCCCGGCAGCCGAGCCCTCGTCGAAGAAAAGGTCCCCGGCAGCCGAGCCCTCGTCGAAGAAAAGGTCCCCGGCAGCCGAGCCCTCGTCGAAGAAAAGGTCCCCAGGCAGCCGAGCCCTCGTCGAATATTTTTTCTTCGGCAGCCGAGCCCTCGTCGAATATTTTTTCTTCGGCAGCCGAGCCCTCGTCGAATATTTTTTCTTCGGCAGCCGAGCCCTCGTCGAAGAAAAGGTCCCTGGCAGCCGAGCCCTCGTCGAATATTTTTTCTTCGGCAGCCGAGCCCTCGTCGAAGAAAAGGTCCCCGGCAGCCGAGCCCTCGTCGAAGAAAAGGTCCCCGGCAGCCGAGCCCTCGTCGAATATTTTTTCTTCGGCAGCCGAGCCCTCGTCGAATATTTTTTCTTCGGCAGCCGAGCCCTCGTCGAAGAAAAGGTCCCCGGCAGCCGAGCCCTCGTCGAATATTTTTTCTTCGGCAGCCGAGCCCTCGTCGAATATTTTTTCTTCGGCAGCCGAGCCCCTCGTCGAATATTTTTTCTTCGGCAGCCGAGCCCTCGTCGAAGAAAAGGTCCCCGGCAGCCGAGCCCTCGTCGAAGAAAAGGTCCCCGGCAGCCGAGCCCTCGTCGAAGAAAAGGTCCCCGGCAGCCGAGCCCTCGTCGAAGAAAAGGTCCCCGGCAGCCGAGCCCTCGTCGAATATTTTTTCTTCGGCAGCCGAGCCCTCGTCGAATATTTTTTCTTCGGCAGCCGAGCCCTCGTCGAATATTTTTTCTTCGGCAGCCGAGCCCTCGTCGAAGAAAAGGTCCCCGGCAGCCGAGCCCTCGTCGAAGAAAAGGTCCCCGGCAGCCGAGCCCTCGTCGAATATTTTTTCTTCGGCAGCCGAGCCCTCGTCGAATATTTTTTCTTCGGCAGCCGAGCCCTCGTCGAAGAAAAGGTCCCCGGCAGCCGAGCCCTCGTCGAATATTTTTTCTTCGGCAGCCGAGCCCTCGTCGAATATTTTTTCTTCGGCAGCCGAGCCCTCGTCGAATATTTTTTCTTCGGCAGCCGAGCCCTCGTCGAAGAAAAGGTCCCCGGCAGCCGAGCCCTCGTCGAATATTTTTTCTTCGGCAGCCGAGCCCTCGTCGAATATTTTTTCTTCGGCAGCCGAGCCCTCGTCGAATATTTTTTCTTCGGCAGCCGAGCCCTCGTCGAAGAAAAGGTCCCCGGCAGCCGAGCCCTCGTCGAATATTTTTTCTTCGGCAGCCGAGCCCTCGTCGAATATTTTTTTCTTCGGCAGCCGAGCCCTCGTCGAAGAAAAGGTCCCCGGCAGCCGAGCCCTCGTCGAATATTTTTTCTTCGGCAGCCGAGCCCTCGTCGAATATTTTTTCTTCGGCAGCCGAGCCCTCGTCGAAGAAAAGGTCCCCGGCAGCCGAGCCCTCGTCGAAGAAAAGGTCCCCGGCAGCCGAGCCCTCGTCGAAGAAAAGGTCCCCGGCAGCCGAGCCCTCGTCGAAGAAAAGGTCCCCGGCAGCCGAGCCCTCGTCGAAGAAAAGGTCCCCGGCAGCCGAGCCCTCGTCGAATATTTTTTCTTCGGCAAGCCGAGCCCTCGTCGAAGAAAGGTCCCCCGGCAGCCGAGCCCTCGTCGAATATTTTTTCTTCGGCAGCCGAGCCCTCGTCGAAGAAAAGGTCCCCGGCAGCCGAGCCCTCGTCGAAGAAAAGGTCCCCGGCAGCCGAGCCCTCGTCGAAGAAAAGGTCCCCGGCAGCCGAGCCCTCGTCGAATATTTTTTCTTCGGCAGCCGAGCCCTCGTCGAATATTTTTTCTTCGGCAGCCGAGCCCTCGTCGAAGAAAAGGTCCCCGGCAGCCGAGCCCTCGTCGAATATTTTTTCTTCGGCAGCCGAGCCCTCGTCGAATATTTTTTCTTCGGCAGCCGAGCCCTCGTCGAAGAAAAGGTCCCCGGCAGCCGAGCCCTCGTCGAATATTTTTTCTTCGGCAGCCGAGCCCTCGTCGAATATTTTTTCTTCGGCAGCCGAGCCCTCGTCGAAGAAAAGGTCCCCGGCCCCCGGCAGCCGAGCCCTCGTCGAAGAAAAGGTCCCCGGCAGCCGAGCCCTCGTCGAAGAAAAGGTCCCCGGCAGCCGAGCCCTCGTCGAAGAAAAGGTCCCCGGCAGCCGAGCCCTCGTCGAAGAAAAGGTCCCCGGCAGCCGAGCCCTCGTCGAAGAAAAGGTCCCCGGCAGCCGAGCCCTCGTCGAATATTTTTTCTTCGGCAGCCGAGCCCTCGTCGAAGAAAAGGTCCCCGGCAGCCGAGCCCTCGTCGAATATTTTTTCTTCGGCAGCCGAGCCCTCGTCGAATATTTTTTCTTCGGCAGCCGAGCCCCTCGTCGAATATTTTTTCTTCGGCAGCCGAGCCCTCGTCGAATATTTTTTTCTTCGGCAGCCGAGCCCTCGTCGAAGAAAAGGTCCCCGGCAGCCGAGCCCTCGTCGAAGAAAAGGTCCCCGGCAGCCGAGCCCTCGTCGAAGAAAAGGTCCCCGGCAGCCGAGCCCTCGTCGAAGAAAAGGTCCCCGGCAGCCGAGCCCTCGTCGAATATTTTTTCTTCGGCAGCCGAGCCCCTCGTCGAATATTTTTTCTTCGGCAGCCGAGCCCTCGTCGAATATTTTTTCTTCGGCAGCCGAGCCCTCGTCGAATATTTTTTCTTCGGCAGCCGAGCCCTCGTCGAAGAAAAGGTCCCCGGCAGCCGAGCCCTCGTCGAATATTTTTTCTTCGGCAGCCGAGCCCTCGTCGAATATTTTTTCTTCGGCAGCCGAGCCCTCGTCGAAGAAAAGGTCCCCGGCAGCCGAGCCCTCGTCGAAGAAAAGGTCCCCGGCAGCCGAGCCCTCGTCGAATATTTTTTCTTCGGCAGCCGAGCCCTCGTCGAATATTTTTTCTTCGGCAGCCGAGCCCTCGTCGAATATTTTTTCTTCGGCAGCCGAGCCCTCGTCGAATATTTTTTCTTCGGCAGCCGAGCCCTCGTCGAAGAAAAGGTCCCCGGCAGCCGAGCCCTCGTCGAAGAAAAGGTCCCCGGCAGCCGAGCCCTCGTCGAAGAAAAGGTCCCCGGCAGCCGAGCCCTCGTCGAAGAAAAGGTCCCCGGCAGCCGAGCCCTCGTCGAAGAAAAGGTCCCCGGCAGCCGAGCCCTCGTCGAATATTTTTTCTTCGGCAGCCGAGCCCTCGTCGAATATTTTTTCTTCGGCAGCCGAGCCCTCGTCGAATATTTTTTCTTCGGCAGCCGAGCCCTCGTCGAAGAAAAGGTCCCCGGCAGCCGAGCCCTCGTCGAATATTTTTTCTTCGGCAGCCGAGCCCCTCGTCGAAGAAAAGGTCCCCGGCAGCCGAGCCCTCGTCGAAGAAAAGGTCCCCGGCAGCCGAGCCCTCGTCGAAGAAAAGGTCCCCGGCAGCCGAGCCCTCGTCGAATATTTTTTCTTCGGCAGCCGAGCCCTCGTCGAATATTTTTTCTTCGGCAGCCGAGCCCTCGTCGAAGAAAAGGTCCCCGGCAGCCGAGCCCTCGTCGAAGAAAAGGTCCCCGGCAGCCGAGCCCTCGTCGAAGAAAAGGTCCCCGGCAGCCGAGCCCTCGTCGAAGAAAAGGTCCCCGGCAGCCGAGCCCTCGTCGAAGAAAAGGTCCCCGGCAGCCGAGCCCTCGTCGAAGAAAAGGTCCCCGGCAGCCGAGCCCTCGTCGAATATTTTTTCTTCGGCAGCCGAGCCCTCGTCGAATATTTTTTCTTCGGCAGCCGAGCCCTCGTCGAATATTTTTTTCTTCGGCAGCCGAGCCCTCGTCGAAGAAAAGGTCCCCGGCAAGCCGAGCCCTCGGTCGAAGAAAAGGTCCCCGGCAGCCGAGCCCTCGTCGAAGAAAAGGTCCCCGGCAGCCGAGCCCTCGTCGAAGAAAAGGTCCCCGGCAGCCGAGCCCTCGTCGAATATTTTTTCTTCGGCAGCCGAGCCCTCGTCGAAGAAAAGGTCCCCGGCAGCCGAGCCCTCGTCGAATATTTTTTCTTCGGCAGCCGAGCCCTCGTCGAATATTTTTTTCTTCGGCAGCCGAGCCCTCGTCGAATATTTTTTCTTCGGCAGCCGAGCCCTCGTCGAATATTTTTTCTTCGGCAGCCGAGCCCTCGTCGAAGAAAAGGTCCCCGGCAGCCGAGCCCTCGTCGAAGAAAAGGTCCCCGGCAGCCGAGCCCTCGTCGAATATTTTTTCTTCGGCAGCCGAGCCCTCGTCGAAGAAAAGGTCCCCGGCAGCCGAGCCCTCGTCGAATATTTTTTTCTTCGGCAGCCGAGCCCTCGTCGAAGAAAAGGTCCCCGGCAGCCGAGCCCTCGTCGAATATTTTTTCTTCGGCAGCCGAGCCCTCGTCGAATATTTTTTCTTCGGCAGCCGAGCCCTCGTCGAAGAAAAGGTCCCCGGCAGCCGAGCCCTCGTCGAAGAAAAGGTCCCCCGGCAGCCGAGCCCTCGTCGAATATTTTTTCTTCGGCAGCCGAGCCCTCGTCGAATATTTTTTCTTCGGCAGCCGAGCCCTCGTCGAATATTTTTTCTTCGGCAGCCGAGCCCCTCGTCGAAGAAAAGGTCCCCGGCAGCCGAGCCCTCGTCGAATATTTTTTCTTCGGCAGCCGAGCCCTCGTCGAATATTTTTTCTTCGGCAGCCGAGCCCTCGTCGAAGAAAAGGTCCCCGGCAGCCGAGCCCTCGTCGAAGAAAAGGTCCCCGGCAGCCGAGCCCTCGTCGAATATTTTTTCTTCGGCAGCCGAGCCCTCGTCGAATATTTTTTCTTCGGCAGCCGAGCCCTCGTCGAATATTTTTTCTTCGGCAGCCGAGCCCTCGTCGAAGAAAAGGTCCCCCGGCAGCCGAGCCCTCGTCGAATATTTTTTCTTCGGCAGCCGAGCCCTCGTCGAATATTTTTTTCTTTGGCAGCCGAGCCCTCGTCGAAGAAAAGGTCCCCGGCAGCCGAGCCCTCGTCGAAGAAAAGGTCCCCGGCAGCCGAGCCCTCGTCGAAGAAAAGGTCCCCCGGCAGCCGAGCCCTCGTCGAATATTTTTTCTTCGGCAGCCGAGCCCTCGTCGAATATTTTTTCTTCGGCAGCCGAGCCCTCGTCGAATATTTTTTTCTTCGGCAGCCGAGCCCTCGTCGAAGAAAAGGTCCCCGGCAGCCGAGCCCTCGTCGAAGAAAAGGTCCCCGGCAGCCGAGCCCTCGTCGAAGAAAAGGTCCCCGGCAGCCGAGCCCTCGTCGAAGAAAAGGTCCCCCGGCAGCCGAGCCCTCGTCGAATATTTTTTCTTCGGCAGCCGAGCCCTCGTCGAATATTTTTTCTTCGGCAGCCGAGCCCTCGTCGAATATTTTTTCTTCGGCAGCCGAGCCCTCGTCGAAGAAAAGGTCCCCGGCAGCCGAGCCCTCGTCGAATATTTTTTTCTTCGGCAGCCGAGCCCTCGTCGAAGAAAAGGTCCCCGGCAGCCGAGCCCTCGTCGAAGAAAAGGTCCCCGGCAGCCGAGCCCTCGTCGAATATTTTTTCTTCGGCAGCCGAGCCCCTCGTCGAATATTTTTTCTTCGGCAGCCGAGCCCTCGTCGAAGAAAAGGTCCCCGGCAGCCGAGCCCTCGTCGAATATTTTTTCTTCGGCAGCCGAGCCCTCGTCGAATATTTTTTCTTCGGCAGCCGAGCCCCTCGTCGAAGAAAAGGTCCCCGGCAGCCGAGCCCTCGTCGAAGAAAAGGTCCCCGGCAGCCGAGCCCTCGTCGAAGAAAAGGTCCCCGGCAGCCGAGCCCCTCGTCGAATATTTTTTCTTCGGCAGCCGAGCCCTCGTCGAATATTTTTTCTTCGGCAGCCGAGCCCTCGTCGAATATTTTTTCTTCGGCAGCCGAGCCCTCGTCGAAGAAAAGGTCCCCGGCAGCCGAGCCCTCGTCGAAGAAAAGGTCCCCGGCAGCCGAGCCCTCGTCGAATATTTTTTCTTCGGCAGCCGAGCCCTCGTCGAATATTTTTTCTTCGGCAGCCGAGCCCTCGTCGAAGAAAAGGTCCCCGGCAGCCGAGCCCTCGTCGAATATTTTTTCTTCGGCAGCCGAGCCCTCGTCGAATATTTTTTTCTTCGGCAGCCGAGCCCTCGTCGAATATTTTTTCTTCGGCAGCCGAGCCCTCGTCGAATATTTTTTCTTCGGCAGCCGAGCCCCTCGTCGAAGAAAAGGTCCCCGGCAGCCGAGCCCTCGTCGAATATTTTTTCTTCGGCAGCCGAGCCCTCGTCGAATATTTTTTCTTCGGCAGCCGAGCCCTCGTCGAATATTTTTTCTTCGGCAGCCGAGCCCTCGTCGAAGAAAAGGTCCCCGGCAGCCGAGCCCTCGTCGAATATTTTTTCTTCGGCAGCCGAGCCCTCGTCGAATATTTTTTCTTCGGCAGCCGAGCCCTCGTCGAAGAAAAGGTCCCCGGCAGCCGAGCCCCTCGTCGAATATTTTTTCTTCGGCAGCCGAGCCCTCGTCGAATATTTTTTCTTCGGCAGCCGAGCCCTCGTCGAAGAAAAGGTCCCCGGCAGCCGAGCCCTCGTCGAAGAAAAGGTCCCCGGCAGCCGAGCCCCTCGTCGAAGAAAAGGTCCCCGGCAGCCGAGCCCTCGTCGAAGAAAAGGTCCCCGGCAGCCGAGCCCTCGTCGAAGAAAAGGTCCCCGGCAGCCGAGCCCTCGTCGAAGAAAAGGTCCCCGGCAGCCGAGCCCTCGTCGAAGAAAAGGTCCCCGGCAGCCGAGCCCCTCGTCGAAGAAAAGGTCCCCGGCAGCCGAGCCCTCGTCGAATATTTTTTTCTTCGGCAGCCGAGCCCTCGTCGAAGAAAAGGTCCCCGGCAGCCGAGCCCTCGTCGAAGAAAAGGTCCCCGGCAGCCGAGCCCTCGTCGAAGAAAAGGTCCCCGGCAGCCGAGCCCCTCGTCGAATATTTTTTCTTCGGCAGCCGAGCCCTCGTCGAATATTTTTTCTTCGGCAGCCGAGCCCTCGTCGAAGAAAAGGTCCCCGGCAGCCGAGCCCTCGTCGAATATTTTTTCTTCGGCAGCCGAGCCCTCGTCGAATATTTTTTCTTCGGCAGCCGAGCCCCTCGTCGAAGAAAAGGTCCCCGGCAGCCGAGCCCTCGTCGAAGAAAAGGTCCCCGGCAGCCGAGCCCTCGTCGAAGAAAAGGTCCCCGGCAGCCGAGCCCTCGTCGAAGAAAAGGTCCCCGGCAGCCGAGCCCTCGTCGAATATTTTTTCTTCGGCAGCCGAGCCCTCGTCGAAGAAAAGGTCCCCGGCAGCCGAGCCCTCGTCGAATATTTTTTCTTCGGCAGCCGAGCCCTCGTCGAATATTTTTTCTTCGGCAGCCGAGCCCTCGTCGAATATTTTTTCTTCGGCAGCCGAGCCCTCGTCGAATATTTTTTCTTCGGCAGCCGAGCCCTCGTCGAAGAAAAGGTCCCCGGCAGCCGAGCCCTCGTCGAAGAAAAGGTCCCCGGCAGCCGAGCCCTCGTCGAAGAAAAGGTCCCCGGCAGCCGAGCCCTCGTCGAAGAAAAGGTCCCCGGCAGCCGAGCCCTCGTCGAAGAAAAGGTCCCCGGCAGCCGAGCCCTCGTCGAATATTTTTTCTTCGGCAGCCGAGCCCTCGTCGAAGAAAAGGTCCCCGGCAGCCGAGCCCTCGTCGAATATTTTTTCTTCGGCAGCCGAGCCCTCGTCGAATATTTTTTCTTCGGCAGCCGAGCCCTCGTCGAATATTTTTTCTTCGGCAGCCGAGCCCTCGTCGAAGAAAAGGTCCCCGGCAGCCGAGCCCTCGTCGAAGAAAAGGTCCCCGGCAGCCGAGCCCTCGTCGAAGAAAAGGTCCCCGGCAGCCGAGCCCTCGTCGAAGAAAAGGTCCCCGGCAGCCGAGCCCTCGTCGAAGAAAAGGTCCCCGGCAGCCGAGCCCTCGTCGAAGAAAAGGTCCCCGGCAGCCGAGCCCTCGTCGAATATTTTTTCTTCGGCAGCCGAGCCCTCGTCGAAGAAAAGGTCCCCGGCAGCCGAGCCCCTCGTCGAATATTTTTTCTTCGGCAGCCGAGCCCTCGTCGAATATTTTTTCTTCGGCAGCCGAGCCCTCGTCGAAGAAAAGGTCCCCGGCAGCCGAGCCCTCGTCGAAGAAAAGGTCCCCGGCAGCCGAGCCCTCGTCGAATATTTTTTCTTCGGCAGCCGAGCCCTCGTCGAATATTTTTTCTTCGGCAGCCGAGCCCTCGTCGAATATTTTTTCTTCGGCAGCCGAGCCCTCGTCGAAGAAAAGGTCCCCGGCAGCCGAGCCCTCGTCGAAGAAAAGGTCCCCGGCAGCCGAGCCCTCGTCGAAGAAAAGGTCCCCGGCAGCCGAGCCCTCGTCGAAGAAAAGGTCCCCGGCAGCCGAGCCCTCGTCGAAGAAAAGGTCCCCGGCAGCCGAGCCCTCGTCGAAGAAAAGGTCCCCGGCAGCCGAGCCCTCGTCGAAGAAAAGGTCCCCGGCAGCCGAGCCCTCGTCGAAGAAAAGGTCCCCGGCAGCCGAGCCCTCGTCGAAGAAAAGGTCCCCGGCAGCCGAGCCCTCGTCGAATATTTTTTCTTCGGCAGCCGAGCCCTCGTCGAATATTTTTTCTTCGGCAGCCGAGCCCTCGTCGAATATTTTTTCTTCGGCAGCCGAGCCCTCGTCGAAGAAAAGGTCCCCGGCAGCCGAGCCCTCGTCGAAGAAAAGGTCCCCGGCAGCCGAGCCCTCGTCGAAGAAAAGGTCCCCGGCAGCCGAGCCCTCGTCGAAGAAAAGGTCCCCGGCAGCCGAGCCCTCGTCGAAGAAAAGGTCCCCGGCAGCCGAGCCCTCGTCGAAGAAAAGGTCCCCGGCAGCCGAGCCCTCGTCGAAGAAAAGGTCCCCGGCAGCCGAGCCCTCGTCGAAGAAAAGGTCCCCGGCAGCCGAGCCCTCGTCGAAGAAAAGGTCCCCGGCAGCCGAGCCCTCGTCGAATATTTTTTCTTCGGCAGCCGAGCCCTCGTCGAATATTTTTTCTTCGGCAGCCGAGCCCTCGTCGAAGAAAAGGTCCCCGGCAGCCGAGCCCTCGTCGAATATTTTTTCTTCGGCAGCCGAGCCCTCGTCGAATATTTTTTCTTCGGCAGCCGAGCCCTCGTCGAAGAAAAGGTCCCCGGCAGCCGAGCCCTCGTCGAAGAAAAGGTCCCCGGCAGCCGAGCCCTCGTCGAATATTTTTTCTTCGGCAGCCGAGCCCTCGTCGAATATTTTTTCTTCGGCAGCCGAGCCCTCGTCGAATATTTTTTCTTCGGCAGCCGAGCCCTCGTCGAATATTTTTTCTTCGGCAGCCGAGCCCTCGTCGAATATTTTTTCTTCGGCAGCCGAGCCCTCGTCGAAGAAAAGGTCCCCGGCAGCCGAGCCCTCGTCGAAGAAAAGGTCCCCGGCAGCCGAGCCCTCGTCGAAGAAAAGGTCCCCGGCAGCCGAGCCCTCGTCGAAGAAAAGGTCCCCGGCAGCCGAGCCCTCGTCGAAGAAAAGGTCCCCGGCAGCCGAGCCCTCGTCGAATATTTTTTCTTCGGCAGCCGAGCCCTCGTCGAATATTTTTTCTTCGGCAGCCGAGCCCTCGTCGAAGAAAAGGTCCCCGGCAGCCGAGCCCTCGTCGAATATTTTTTCTTCGGCAGCCGAGCCCTCGTCGAATATTTTTTCTTCGGCAGCCGAGCCCTCGTCGAATATTTTTTCTTCGGCAGCCGAGCCCTCGTCGAATATTTTTTCTTCGGCAGCCGAGCCCTCGTCGAATATTTTTTCTTCGGCAGCCGAGCCCTCGTCGAATATTTTTTCTTCGGCAGCCGAGCCCTCGTCGAAGAAAAGGTCCCCGGCAGCCGAGCCCTCGTCGAAGAAAAGGTCCCCGGCAGCCGAGCCCTCGTCGAAGAAAAGGTCCCCGGCAGCCGAGCCCTCGTCGAAGAAAAGGTCCCCGGCAGCCGAGCCCTCGTCGAATATTTTTTCTTCGGCAGCCGAGCCCTCGTCGAATATTTTTTCTTCGGCAGCCGAGCCCTCGTCGAATATTTTTTCTTCGGCAGCCGAGCCCTCGTCGAAGAAAAGGTCCCCGGCAGCCGAGCCCTCGTCGAATATTTTTTCTTCGGCAGCCGAGCCCTCGTCGAATATTTTTTCTTCGGCAGCCGAGCCCTCGTCGAAGAAAAGGTCCCCGGCAGCCGAGCCCTCGTCGAAGAAAAGGTCCCCGGCAGCCGAGCCCTCGTCGAATATTTTTTCTTCGGCAGCCGAGCCCTCGTCGAATATTTTTTCTTCGGCAGCCGAGCCCTCGTCGAATATTTTTTCTTCGGCAGCCGAGCCCTCGTCGAATATTTTTTCTTCGGCAGCCGAGCCCTCGTCGAAGAAAAGGTCCCCGGCAGCCGAGCCCTCGTCGAAGAAAAGGTCCCCGGCAGCCGAGCCCTCGTCGAAGAAAAGGTCCCCGGCAGCCGAGCCCTCGTCGAAGAAAAGGTCCCCGGCAGCCGAGCCCTCGTCGAATATTTTTTCTTCGGCAGCCGAGCCCTCGTCGAATATTTTTTCTTCGGCAGCCGAGCCCTCGTCGAAGAAAAGGTCCCCGGCAGCCGAGCCCTCGTCGAATATTTTTTCTTCGGCAGCCGAGCCCTCGTCGAATATTTTTTCTTCGGCAGCCGAGCCCTCGTCGAAGAAAAGGTCCCCGGCAGCCGAGCCCTCGTCGAAGAAAAGGTCCCCGGCAGCCGAGCCCTCGTCGAATATTTTTTCTTCGGCAGCCGAGCCCTCGTCGAATATTTTTTCTTCGGCAGCCGAGCCCTCGTCGAATATTTTTTCTTCGGCAGCCGAGCCCTCGTCGAATATTTTTTCTTCGGCAGCCGAGCCCTCGTCGAAGAAAAGGTCCCCGGCAGCCGAGCCCTCGTCGAAGAAAAGGTCCCCGGCAGCCGAGCCCTCGTCGAAGAAAAGGTCCCCGGCAGCCGAGCCCTCGTCGAATATTTTTTCTTCGGCAGCCGAGCCCTCGTCGAAGAAAAGGTCCCCGGCAGCCGAGCCCCTCGTCGAATATTTTTTCTTCGGCAGCCGAGCCCTCGTCGAAGAAAAGGTCCCCGGCAGCCGAGCCCTCGTCGAATATTTTTTCTTCGGCAGCCGAGCCCTCGTCGAATATTTTTTCTTCGGCAGCCGAGCCCTCGTCGAAGAAAAGGTCCCCGGCAGCCGAGCCCTCGTCGAAGAAAAGGTCCCCGGCAGCCGAGCCCTCGTCGAAGAAAAGGTCCCCGGCAGCCGAGCCCTCGTCGAAGAAAAGGTCCCCGGCAGCCGAGCCCTCGTCGAAGAAAAGGTCCCCGGCAGCCGAGCCCTCGTCGAAGAAAAGGTCCCCGGCAGCCGAGCCCTCGTCGAATATTTTTTCTTCGGCAGCCGAGCCCTCGTCGAAGAAAAGGTCCCCGGCAGCCGAGCCCTCGTCGAAGAAAAGGTCCCCGGCAGCCGAGCCCTCGTCGAATATTTTTTCTTCGGCAGCCGAGCCCTCGTCGAAGAAAAGGTCCCCGGCAGCCGAGCCCTCGTCGAATATTTTTTCTTCGGCAGCCGAGCCCTCGTCGAATATTTTTTCTTCGGCAGCCGAGCCCTCGTCGAATATTTTTTCTTCGGCAGCCGAGCCCTCGTCGAAGAAAAGGTCCCCGGCAGCCGAGCCCTCGTCGAAGAAAAGGTCCCCGGCAGCCGAGCCCTCGTCGAAGAAAAGGTCCCCGGCAGCCGAGCCCTCGTCGAAGAAAAGGTCCCCGGCAGCCGAGCCCTCGTCGAAGAAAAGGTCCCCGGCAGCCGAGCCCTCGTCGAAGAAAAGGTCCCCGGCAGCCGAGCCCTCGTCGAAGAAAAGGTCCCCGGCAGCCGAGCCCTCGTCGAATATTTTTTCTTCGGCAGCCGAGCCCTCGTCGAAGAAAAGGTCCCCGGCAGCCGAGCCCTCGTCGAAGAAAAGGTCCCCGGCAGCCGAGCCCTCGTCGAAGAAAAGGTCCCCGGCAGCCGAGCCCTCGTCGAAGAAAAGGTCCCCGGCAGCCGAGCCCTCGTCGAAGAAAAGGTCCCCGGCAGCCGAGCCCTCGTCGAAGAAAAGGTCCCCGGCAGCCGAGCCCTCGTCGAATATTTTTTCTTCGGCAGCCGAGCCCTCGTCGAATATTTTTTCTTCGGCAGCCGAGCCCTCGTCGAATATTTTTTCTTCGGCAGCCGAGCCCTCGTCGAATATTTTTTCTTCGGCAGCCGAGCCCTCGTCGAAGAAAAGGTCCCCGGCAGCCGAGCCCTCGTCGAATATTTTTTCTTCGGCAGCCGAGCCCTCGTCGAATATTTTTTCTTCGGCAGCCGAGCCCTCGTCGAAGAAAAGGTCCCCGGCAGCCGAGCCCTCGTCGAATATTTTTTCTTCGGCAGCCGAGCCCTCGTCGAATATTTTTTCTTCGGCAGCCGAGCCCTCGTCGAAGAAAAGGTCCCCGGCAGCCGAGACCTCGTCGAAGAAAAGGTCCCCGGCAGCCGAGCCCTCGTCGAAGAAAAGGTCCCCGGCAGCCGAGCCCTCGTCGAAGAAAAGGTCCCCGGCAGCCGAGCCCTCGTCGAAGAAAAGGTCCCCGGCAGCCGAGCCCTCGTCGAATATTTTTTCTTCGGCAGCCGAGCCCTCGTCGAATATTTTTTCTTCGGCAGCCGAGCCCTCGTCGAATATTTTTTCTTCGGCAGCCGAGCCCTCGTCGAAGAAAAGGTCCCCGGCAGCCGAGCCCTCGTCGAATATTTTTTCTTCGGCAGCCGAGCCCTCGTCGAATATTTTTTCTTCGGCAGCCGAGCCCTCGTCGAATATTTTTTCTTCGGCAGCCGAGCCCTCGTCGAAGAAAAGGTCCCCGGCAGCCGAGCCCTCGTCGAAGAAAAGGTCCCCGGCAGCCGAGCCCTCGTCGAAGAAAAGGTCCCCGGCAGCCGAGCCCTCGTCGAATATTTTTTCTTCGGCAGCCGAGCCCTCGTCGAAGAAAAGGTCCCCGGCAGCCGAGCCCTGGTCGAATATTTTTTCTTCGGCAGCCGAGCCCTCGTCGAAGAAAAGGTCCCCGGCAGCCGAGCCCTCGTCGAATATTTTTTCTTCGGCAGCCGAGCCCTCGTCGAATATTTTTTCTTCGGCAGCCGAGCCCTCGTCGAAGAAAAGGTCCCCGGCAGCCGAGCCCTCGTCGAAGAAAAGGTCCCCGGCAGCCGAGCCCTCGTCGAATATTTTTTCTTCGGCAGCCGAGCCCTCGTCGAAGAAAAGGTCCCCGGCAGCCGAGCCCTCGTCGAAGAAAAGGTCCCCGGCAGCCGAGCCCTCGTCGAATATTTTTTCTTCGGCAGCCGAGCCCTCGTCGAAGAAAAGGTCCCCGGCAGCCGAGCCCTCGTCGAATATTTTTTCTTCGGCAGCCGAGCCCTCGTCGAAGAAAAGGTCCCCGGCAGCCGAGCCCTCGTCGAATATTTTTTCTTCGGCAGCCGAGCCCTCGTCGAAGAAAAGGTCCCCGGCAGCCGAGCCCTCGTCGAATATTTTTTCTTCGGCAGCCGAGCCCTCGTCGAAGAAAAGGTCCCCGGCAGCCGAGCCCTCGTCGAATATTTTTTCTTCGGCAGCCGAGCCCTCGTCGAAGAAAAGGTCCCCGGCAGCCGAGCCCTCGTCGAATATTTTTTCTTCGGCAGCCGAGCCCTCGTCGAAGAAAAGGTCCCCGGCAGCCGAGCCCTCGTCGAATATTTTTTCTTCGGCAGCCGAGCCCTCGTCGAAGAAAAGGTCCCCGGCAGCCGAGCCCTCGTCGAATATTTTTTCTTCGGCAGCCGAGCCCTCGTCGAAGAAAAGGTCCCCGGCAGCCGAGCCCTCGTCGAATATTTTTTGTTCGGCAGCCGAGCCCTCGTCGAAGAAAAGGTCCCCGGCAGCCGAGCCCTCGTCGAAGAAAAGGTCCCCGGCAGCCGAGCCCTCGTCGAATATTTTTTCTTCGGCAGCCGAGCCCTCGTCGAAGAAAAGGTCCCCGGCAGCCGAGCCCTCGTCGAAGAAAAGGTCCCCGGCAGCCGAGCCCTCGTCGAATATTTTTTCTTCGGCAGCCGAGCCCTCGTCGAAGAAAAGGTCCCCGGCAGCCGAGCCCTCGTCGAATATTTTTTCTTCGGCAGCCGAGCCCTCGTCGAATATTTTTTCTTCGGCAGCCGAGCCCTCGTCGAAGAAAAGGTCCCCGGCAGCCGAGCCCTCGTCGAAGAAAAGGTCCCCGGCAGCCGAGCCCTCGTCGAATATTTTTTCTTCGGCAGCCGAGCCCTCGTCGAAGAAAAGGTCCCCGGCAGCCGAGCCCTCGTCGAATATTTTTTCTTCGGCAGCCGAGCCCTCGTCGAATATTTTTTCTTCGGCAGCCGAGCCCTCGTCGAAGAAAAGGTCCCCGGCAGCCGAGCCCTCGTCGAAGAAAAGGTCCCCGGCAGCCGAGCCCTCGTCGAATATTTTTTCTTCGGCAGCCGAGCCCTCGTCGAATATTTTTTCTTCGGCAGCCGAGCCCTCGTCGAAGAAAAGGTCCCCGGCAGCCGAGCCCTCGTCGAAGAAAAGGTCCCCGGCAGCCGAGCCCTCGTCGAAGAAAAGGTCCCCGGCAGCCGAGCCCTCGTCGAAGAAAAGGTCCCCGGCAGCCGAGCCCTCGTCGAAGAAAAGGTCCCCGGCAGCCGAGCCCTCGTCGAAGAAAAGGTCCCCGGCAGCCGAGCCCTCGTCGAAGAAAAGGTCCCCGGCAGCCGAGCCCTCGTCGAAGAAAAGGTCCCCGGCAGCCGAGCCCTCGTCGAAGAAAAGGTCCCCGGCAGCCGAGCCCTCGTCGAAGAAAAGGTCCCCGGCAGCCGAGCCCTCGTCGAAGAAAAGGTCCCCGGCAGCCGAGCCCTCGTCGAAGAAAAGGTCCCCGGCAGCCGAGCCCTCGTCGAAGAAAAGGTCCCCGGCAGCCGAGCCCTCGTCGAAGAAAAGGTCCCCGGCAGCCGAGCCCTCGTCGAATATTTTTTCTTCGGCAGCCGAGCCCTCGTCGAAGAAAAGGTCCCCGGCAGCCGAGCCCTCGTCGAATATTTTTTCTTCGGCAGCCGAGCCCTCGTCGAATATTTTTTCTTCGGCAGCCGAGCCCTCGTCGAAGAAAAGGTCCCCGGCAGCCGAGCCCTCGTCGAAGAAAAGGTCCCCGGCAGCCGAGCCCTCGTCGAAGAAAAGGTCCCCGGCAGCCGAGCCCTCGTCGAAGAAAAGGTCCCCGGCAGCCGAGCCCTCGTCGAAGAAAAGGTCCCCGGCAGCCGAGCCCTCGTCGAAGAAAAGGTCCCCGGCAGCCGAGCCCTCGTCGAAGAAAAGGTCCCCGGCAGCCGAGCCCTCGTCGAAGAAAAGGTCCCCGGCAGCCGAGCCCTCGTCGAAGAAAAGGTCCCCGGCAGCCGAGCCCTCGTCGAAGAAAAGGTCCCCGGCAGCCGAGCCCTCGTCGAATATTTTTTCTTCGGCAGCCGAGCCCTCGTCGAAGAAAAGGTCTTCGGCAGCCGAGCCCTCGTCGAAGAAAAGGTCCCCGGCAGCCGAGCCCTCGTCGAAGAAAAGGTCCCCGGCAGCCGAGCCCTCGTCGAAGAAAAGGTCCCCGGCAGCCGAGCCCTCGTCGAAGAAAAGGTCCCCGGCAGCCGAGCCCTCGTCGAAGAAAAGGTCCCCGGCAGCCGAGCCCTCGTCGAAGAAAAGGTCCCCGGCAGCCGAGCCCTCGTCGAAGAAAAGGTCCCCGGCAGCCGAGCCCTCGTCGAAGAAAAGGTCCCCGGCAGCCGAGCCCTCGTCGAAGAAAAGGTCCCCGGCAGCCGAGCCCTCGTCGAAGAAAAGGTCCCCGGCAGCCGAGCCCTCGTCGAAGAAAAGGTCCCCGGCAGCCGAGCCCTCGTCGAATATTTTTTCTTCGGCAGCCGAGCCCTCGTCGAAGAAAAGGTCCCCGGCAGCCGAGCCCTCGTCGAATATTTTTTCTTCGGCAGCCGAGCCCTCGTCGAAGAAAAGGTCCCCGGCAGCCGAGCCCTCGTCGAATATTTTTTCTTCGGCAGCCGAGCCCTCGTCGAATATTTTTTCTTCGGCAGCCGAGCCCTCGTCGAAGAAAAGGTCTTCGGCAGCCGAGCCCTCGTCGAAGAAAAGGTCCCCGGCAGCCGAGCCCTCGTCGAAGAAAAGGTCCCCGGCAGCCGAGCCCTCGTCGAAGAAAAGGTCCCCGGCAGCCGAGCCCTCGTCGAAGAAAAGGTCCCCGGCAGCCGAGCCCTCGTCGAAGAAAAGGTCCCGGCAGCCGAGCCCTCGTCGAATATTTTTTCTTCGGCAGCCGAGCCCTCGTCGAAGAAAAGGTCCCCGGCAGCCGAGCCCTCGTCGAATATTTTTTCTTCGGCAGCCGAGCCCTCGTCGAAGAAAAGGTCCCCGGCAGCCGAGCCCTCGTCGAATATTTTTTCTTCGGCAGCCGAGCCCTCGTCGAAGAAAAGGTCCCCGGCAGCCGAGCCCTCGTCGAATATTTTTTCTTCGGCAGCCGAGCCCTCGTCGAAGAAAAGGTCCCCGGCAGCCGAGCCCTCGTCGAATATTTTTTCTTCGGCAGCCGAGCCCTCGTCGAAGAAAAGGTCCCCGGCAGCCGAGCCCTCGTCGAAGAAAAGGTCCCCGGCAGCCGAGCGCTCGTCGAAGAAAAGGTCCCCGGCAGCCGAGCCCTCGTCGAAGAAAAGGTCCCCGGCAGCCGAGCCCTCGTCGAAGAAAAGGTCCCCGGCAGCCGAGCCCTCGTCGAAGAAAAGGTCCCGGCAGCCGAGCCCTCGTCGAATATTTTTTCTTCGGCAGCCGAGCCCCTCGTCGAAGAAAAGGTCCCCGGCAGCCGAGGCCCTCGTCGAAGAAAAGGTCCCCGGCAGCCGAGCCCTCGTCGAAGAAAAGGTCCCCGGCAGCCGAGCCCTCGTCGAAGAAAAGGTCCCCGGCAGCCGAGCCCTCGTCGAAGAAAAGGTCCCCGGCAGCCGAGCCCTCGTCGAAGAAAAGGTCCCCGGCAGCCGAGCCCTCGTCGAATATTTTTTCTTCGGCAGCCGAGCCCTCGTCGAAGAAAAGGTCCCCGGCAGCCGAGCCCTCGTCGAATATTTTTTCTTCGGCAGCCGAGCCCTCGTCGAAGAAAAGGTCCCCGGCAGCCGAGCCTCGTCGAATATTTTTTCTTCGGCAGCCGAGCCCTCGTCGAAGAAAAGGTCCCCGGCAGCCGAGCCCTCGTCGAATATTTTTTCTTCGGCAGCCGAGCCCTCGTCGAAGAAAAGGTCCCCGGCAGCCGAGCCCTCGTCGAAGAAAAGGTCCCCGGCAGCCGAGCCCTCGTCGAAGAAAAGGTCCCGGCAGCCGAGCCCATCGTCGAAGAAAAGGTCCCCGGCAGCCGAGCCCTCGTCGAAGAAAAGGTCCCCGGCAGCCGAGCCCTCGTCGAAGAAAAGGTCCCCGGCAGCCGAGCCCTCGTCGAAGAAAAGGTCCCCGGCAGCCGAGCCCTCGTCGAAGAAAAGGTCCCCGGCAGCCGAGCCCTCGTCGAAGAAAAGGTCCCCGGCAGCCGAGCCCTCGTCGAAGAAAAGGTCCCCGGCAGCCGAGCCCTCGTCGAAGAAAAGGTCCCGGCAGCCGAGCCCTCGTCGAAGAAAAGGTCCCCGGCAGCCGAGCCCTCGTCGAATATTTTTTCTTCGGCAGCCGAGCCCTCGTCGAAGAAAAGGTCCCCGGCAGCCGAGCCCTCGTCGAATATTTTTTCTTCGGCAGCCGAGCCCTCGTCGAAGAAAAGGTCCCCGGCAGCCGAGCCCTCGTCGAATATTTTTTCTTCGGCAGCCGAGCCCTCGTCGAAGAAAAGGTCCCCGGCAGCCGAGCCCTCGTCGAATATTTTTTCTTCGGCAGCCGAGCCCTCGTCGAAGAAAAGGTCCCCGGCAGCCGAGCCCTCGTCGAATATTTTTTCTTCGGCAGCCGAGCCCTCGTCGAAGAAAAGGTCCCCGGCAGCCGAGCCCTCGTCGAATATTTTTTCTTCGGCAGCCGAGCCCTCGTCGAAGAAAAGGTCCCCGGCAGCCGAGCCCTCGTCGAATATTTTTTCTTCGGCAGCCGAGCCCTCGTCGAAGAAAGTCCCCGGCAGCCGAGCCCTCGTCGAATATTTTTTCTTCGGCAGCCGAGCCCTCGTCGAAGAAAGGTCCCCGGCAGCCGAGCCCTCGTTCGAATATTTTTTCTTCGGCAGCCGAGCCCTCGTCGAAGAAAAGGTCCCCGGCAGCCGAGCCCTCGTCGAATATTTTTTCTTCGGCAGCCGAGCCCTCGTCGAAGAAAAGGTCCCCGGCAGCCGAGCCCTCGTCGAATATTTTTTCTTCGGCAGCCGAGCCCTCGTCGAAGAAAAGGTCCCCGGCAGCCGAGCCCCTCGTCGAATATTTTTTCTTCGGCAGCCGAGCCCTCGTCGAGAAAGGTCCCCGGCAGCCGAGCCCTCGTCGAATATTTTTTCTTCGGCAGCCGAGCCCTCGTCGAAGAAAAGGTCCCGGCAGCCGAGCCCTCGTCGAATATTTTTTCTTCGGCAGCCGAGCCCTCGTCGAAGAAAAGGTCCCCGGCAGCCGAGCCCTCGTCGAATATTTTTTCTTCGGCAGCCGAGCCCTCGTCGAAGAAAAGGGTCCCCGGCAGCCGAGCCCTCGTCGAATATTTTTTCTTCGGCAGCCGAGCCCTCGTCGAAGAAAAGGTCCCCCGGCAGCCGAGCCCCTCGTCGAATATTTTTTCTTCGGCAGCCGAGCCCTCGTCGAAGAAAAGGTCCCCGGCAGCCGAGCCCTCGTCGAAGAAAAGGTCCCCCGGCAGCCGAGCCCCTCGTCGAAGAAAAGGTCCCCGGCAGCCGAGCCCTCGTCGAAGAAAAGGTCCCCGGCAGCCGAGCCCTCGTCGAAGAAAAGGTCCCCGGCAGCCGAGCCCTCGTCGAAGAAAAGGTCCCGGCAGCCGAGCCCTCGTCGAAGAAAAGGTCCCCGGCAGCCGAGCCCTCGTCGAAGAAAAGGTCCCCGGCAGCCGAGCCCTCGTCGAAGAAAGGTCCCCGGCAGCCGAGCCCTCGTCGAATATTTTTTCTTGGGCAGCCGAGCCCTCGTCGAAAGAAAAGGTCCCCGGCAGCCGAGCCCTCGTCGAATATTTTTTCTTCGGCAGCCGAGCCCTCGTCGAAGAAAAGGTCCCCGGCAGCCGAGCCCTCGTCGAATATTTTTTCTTCGGCAGCCGAGCCCTCGTCGAAGAAAAGGTCCCCGGCAGCCGAGCCCTCGTCGAAGAAAAGGTCCCCGGCAGCCGAGCCCTCGTCGAATATTTTTTCTTCGGCAGCCGAGCCCTCGTCGAAGAAAAGGTCCCCGGCAGCCGAGCCCTCGTCGAAATATTTTTTCTTCGGCAGCCGAGCCCTCGTCGAAGAAAAGGTCCCCGGCAGCCGAGCCCTCGTCGAATATTTTTTCTTCGGCAGCCGAGCCCTCGTCGAAGAAAAGGTCCCCGGCAGCCGAGCCCCTCGTCGAATATTTTTTTCTTCGGCAGCCGAGCCCGTCGTCGAAGAAAAGGTCCCCGGCAGCCGAGCCCTCGTCGAAGAAAAGGTCCCCGGCAGCCGAGCCCTCGTCGAAGAAAAGGTCCCCGGCAGCCGAGCCCTCGTCGAATATTTTTTCTTCGGCAGCCGAGCCCTCGTCGAAGAAAAGGTCCCCGGCAGCCGAGCCCTCGTCGAATATTTTTTCTTCGGCAGCCGAGCCCTCGTCGAAGAAAAGGTCCCCGGCAGCCGAGCCCTCGTCGAATATTTTTTCTTCGGCAGCCGAGCCCTCGTCGAATATTTTTTCTTCGGCAGCCGAGCCCTCGTCGAAGAAAAGGTCCCCGGCAGCCGAGCCCTCGTCGAAGAAAAGGTCCCCGGCAGCCGAGCCCTCGTCGAAGAAAAGGTCCCCGGCAGCCGAGCCCTCGTCGAAGAAAAGGTCCCCGGCAGCCGAGCCCTCGTCGAAGAAAAGGTCCCCGGCAGCCGAGCCCTCGTCGAATATTTTTTCTTCGGCAGCCGAGCCCTCGTCGAATATTTTTTCTTCGGCAGCCGAGCCCTCGTCGAAGAAAAGGTCCCCGGCAGCCGAGCCCTCGTCGAAGAAAAGGTCCCCGGCAGCCGAGCCCTCGTCGAAGAAAAGGTCCCCGGCAGCCGAGCCCTCGTCGAAGAAAAGGTCCCCGGCAGCCGAGCCCTCGTCGAAGAAAAGGTCCCCGGCAGCCGAGCCCTCGTCGAATATTTTTTCTTCGGCAGCCGAGCCCTCGTCGAATATTTTTTCTTCGGCAGCCGAGCCCTCGTCGAAGAAAAGGTCCCCGCAGCCGAGCCCTCGTCGAATATTTTTTCTTCGGCAGCCGAGCCCTCGTCGAAGAAAAGGTCCCCGGCAGCCGAGCCCTCGTCGAAGAAAAGGTCCCCGGCAGCCGAGCCCTCGTCGAAGAAAAGGTCCCCGGCAGCCGAGCCCTCGTCGAATATTTTTTCTTCGGCAGCCGAGCCCTCGTCGAAGAAAAGGTCCCCGGCAGCCGAGCCCTCGTCGAAGAAAAGGTCCCCGGCAGCCGAGCCCTCGTCGAAGAAAAGGTCCCCGGCAGCCGAGCCCTCGTCGAATATTTTTTCTTCGGCAGCCGAGCCCTCGTCGAAGAAAAGGTCCCCGGCAGCCGAGCCCTCGTCGAAGAAAAGGTCCCCGGCAGCCGAGCCCTCGTCGAAGAAAAAGGTCCCCGGCCGAGCCCTCGTCGAAGAAAAGGTCCCCGGCAGCGAGCCCTCGTCGAATATTTTTTCTCGGCAGCCGAGCCCTCGTCGAAGAAAAGGTCCCCGGCAGCCGAGCCCTCGTCGAATATTTTTTCTTCGGCAGCCGAGCCCTCGTCGAAGAAAAGGTCCCCGGCAGCCGAGCCCTCGTCGAATATTTTTTCTTCGGCAGCCGAGCCCTCGTCGAAGAAAAGGTCCCCGGCAGCCGAGCCCTCGTCGAATATTTTTTCTTCGGCAGCCGAGCCCTCGTCGAAGAAAAGGTCCCCGGCAGCCGAGCCCTCGTCGAATATTTTTTCTTCGGCAGCCGAGCCCTCGTCGAAGAAAAGGTCCCCGGCAGCCGAGCCCTCGTCGAAGAAAAGGTCCCGGCAGCCGAGCCCTCGTCGAAGAAAAGGTCCCCGGCAGCCGAGCCCTCGTCGAATATTTTTTCTTCGGCAGCCGAGCCCTCGTCGAAGAAAAGGTCCCCGGCAGCCGAGCCCTCGTCGAATATTTTTTCTTCGGCAGCCGAGCCCTCGTCGAAGAAAAGGTCCCCGGCAGCCGAGCCCTCGTCGAATATTTTTTCTTCGGCAGCCGAGCCCTCGTCGAAGAAAAGGTCCCCGGCAGCCGAGCCCTCGTCGAATATTTTTTCTTCGGCAGCCGAGCCCTCGTCGAAGAAAAGGTCCCCGGCAGCCGAGCCCTCGTCGAATATTTTTTCTTCGGCAGCCGAGCCCTCGTCGAAGAAAAGGTCCCCGGCAGCCGAGCCCTCGTCGAAGAAAAGGTCCCCGGCAGCCGAGCCCTCGTCGAAGAAAAGGTCCCCCGGCAGCCGAGCCCTCGTCGAAGAAAAGGTCCCCGGCAGCCGAGCCCTCGTCGAAGAAAAGGTCCCCGGCAGCCGAGCCCTCGTCGAAGAAAAGGTCCCCGGCAGCCGAGCCCTCGTCGAAGAAAAGGTCCCCGGCAGCCGAGCCCTCGTCGAAGAAAAGGTCCCCGGCAGCCGAGCCCTCGTCGAAGAAAAGGTCCCCGGCAGCCGAGCCCTCGTCGAATATTTTTTCTTCGGCAGCCGAGCCCTCGTCGAAGAAAAGGTCCCCGGCAGCCGAGCCCTCGTCGAATATTTTTCTTCGGCAGCCGAGCCCTCGTCGAAGAAAAGGTCCCCGGCAGCCGAGCCCTCGTCGAATATTTTTTCTTCGGCAGCCGAGCCCTCGTCGAAGAAAAGGTCCCCGGCAGCCGAGCCCTCGTCGAATATTTTTTCTTCGGCAGCCGAGCCCTCGTCGAAGAAAGGTCCCCGGCAGCCGAGCCCTCGTCGAAGAAAAGGTCCCCGGCAGCCGAGCCCTCGTCGAAGAAAAGGTCCCCGGCAGCCGAGCCCTCGTCGAAGAAAAGGTCCCCGGCAGCCGAGCCCTCGTCGAAGAAAAGGTCCCCGGCAGCCGAGCCCTCGTCGAATATTTTTTTCTTCGGCAGCCGAGCCCTCGTCGAATATTTTTTCTTCGGCAGCCGAGCCCTCGTCGAAGAAAAGGTCCCCGGCAGCCGAGCCCTCGTCGAAGAAAAGGTCCCCGGCAGCCGAGCCCTCGTCGAAGAAAAGGTCCCCGGCAGCCGAGCCCTCGTCGAAGAAAAGGTCCCCGGCAGCCGAGCCCTCGTCGAAGAAAAGGTCCCCGGCAGCCGAGCCCTCGTCGAAGAAAAGGTCCCCCGGCAGCCGAGCCCTCGTCGAAGAAAAGGTCCCCGGCAGCCGAGCCCTCGTCGAAGAAAAGGTCCCCCGGCAGCCGAGCCCTCGTCGAATATTTTTTCTTCGGCAGCCGAGCCCCTCGTCGAAGAAAAGGTCCCGGCAGCCGAGCCCTCGTCGAAGAAAAGGTCCCCGGCAGCCGAGCCCTCGTCGAAGAAAAGGTCCCCGGCAGCCGAGCCCTCGTCGAAGAAAAGGTCCCCGGCAGCCGAGCCCTCGTCGAAGAAAAGGTCCCCGGCAGCCGAGCCCTCGTCGAAGAAAAGGTCCCCGGCAGCCGAGCCCTCGTCGAATATTTTTTCTTCGGCAGCCGAGCCCTCGTCGAAGAAAAGGTCCCCCGGCAGCCGAGCCCTCGTCGAATATTTTTTCTTCGGCAGCCGAGCCCTCGTCGAAGAAAAGGTCCCCGGCAGCCGAGCCCTCGTCGAAGAAAAGGTCCCCCGGCAGCCGAGCCCTCGTCGAAGAAAAGGTCCCCGGCAGCCGAGCCCTCGTCGAATATTTTTTCTTCGGCAGCCGAGCCCTCGTCGAAGAAAAGGTCCCCGGCAGCCGAGCCCTCGTCGAATATTTTTTCTTCGGCAGCCGAGCCCTCGTCGAAGAAAAGGTCCCCGGCAGCCGAGCCCTCGTCGAAGAAAAGGTCCCCGGCAGCCGAGCCCTCGTCGAAGAAAAGGTCCCCGGCAGCCGAGCCCTCGTCGAATATTTTTTCTTCGGCAGCCGAGCCCTCGTCGAAGAAAAGGTCCCCGGCAGCCGAGCCCTCGTCGAATATTTTTTCTTCGGCAGCCGAGCCCTCGTCGAAGAAAAGGTCCCCGGCAGCCGAGCCCCTCGTCGAAGAAAAGGTCCCCGGCAGCCGAGCCCTCGTCGAAGAAAAGGTCCCCGGCAGCCGAAGCCCTCGTCGAATATTTTTTCTTCGGCAGCCGAGCCCTCGTCGAATATTTTTTCTTCGGCAGCCGAGCCCTCGTCGAAGAAAAGGTCCCCGGCAGCCGAGCCCTCGTCGAAGAAAAGGTCCCCGGCAGCCGAGCCCTCGTCGAAGAAAAGGTCCCCGGCAGCCGAGCCCTCGTCGAAGAAAAGGTCCCCGGCAGCCGAGCCCTCGTCGAATATTTTTTCTTCGGCAGCCGAGCCCTCGTCGAAGAAAAGGTCCCCGGCAGCCGAGCCCTCGTCGAAGAAAAGGTCCCCGGCAGCCGAGCCCTCGTCGAAGAAAAGGTCCCCGGCAGCCGAGCCCTCGTCGAATATTTTTTCTTCGGCAGCCGAGCCCTCGTCCGAAGAAAAGGTCCCCGGCAGCCGAGCCCTCGTCGAAGAAAAGGTCCCCGGCAGCCCGAGCCCTCGTCGAATATTTTTTCTTCGGCAGCCGAGCCCTCGTCGAATATTTTTTCTTCGGCAGCCGAGCCCTCGTCGAAGAAAAGGTCCCCGGCAGCCGAGCCCTCGTCGAAGAAAAGGTCCCCGGCAGCCGAGCCCTCGTCGAATATTTTTCTTCGGCAGCCGAGCCCTCGTCGAAGAAAAGGTCCCCGGCAGCCGAGCCCTCGTCGAAGAAAAGGTCCCCGGCAGCCGAGCCCTCGTCGAAGAAAAGGTCCCCGGCAGCCGAGCCCTCGTCGAAGAAAAGGTCCCCGGCAGCCGAGCCCTCGTCGAATATTTTTTCTTCGGCAGCCGAGCCCTCGTCGAAGAAAAGGTCCCCGGCAGCCGAGCCCTCGTCGAAGAAAAGGTCCCCGGCAGCCGAGCCCTCGTCGAAGAAAAGGTCCCCGGCAGCCGAGCCCTCGTCGAATATTTTTTCTTCGGCAGCCGAGCCCTCGTCGAAGAAAGGTCCCCGGCAGCCGAGCCCTCGTCGAATATTTTTTCTTCGGCAGCCGAGCCCTCGTCGAAGAAAAGGTCCCCGGCAGCCGAGCCCTCGTCGAAGAAAAGGTCCCCGGCAGCCGAGCCCTCGTCGAAGAAAAGGTCCCCGGCAGCCGAGCCCTCGTCGAAGAAAAGGTCCCCGGCAGCCGAGCCCTCGTCGAAGAAAAGGTCCCGGCAGCCGAGCCCTCGTCGAAGAAAAGGTCCCCGGCAGCCGAGCCCTCGTTCGAATATTTTTTCTTCGGCAGCCGAGCCCTCGTCGAAGAAAAGGTCCCCGGCAGCCGAGCCCTCGTCGAATATTTTTTCTTCGCAGCCGAGCCCTCGTCGAAGAAAAGGTCCCCGGCAGCCGAGCCCTCGTCGAAGAAAAGGTCCCCGGCAGCCGAGCCCTCGTCGAAGAAAAGGTCCCCGGCAGCCGAGCCCTCGTCGAGAAAAGGTCCCCGGCAGCCGAGCCCTCGTCGAAGAAAAGGTCCCCGGCAGCCGAGCCCTCGTCGAATATTTTTTCTTCGGCAGCCGAGCCCTCGTCGAATATTTTTTCTTCGGCAGCCGAGCCCTCGTCGAAGAAAAGGTCCCCGGCAGCCGAGCCCTCGTCGAAGAAAAGGTCCCCGGCAGCCGAGCCCTCGTCGAAGAAAAGGTCCCCGGCAGCCGAGCCCTCGTCGAATATTTTTTCTTCGGCAGCCGAGCCCTCGTCGAATATTTTTTCTTCGGCAGCCGAGCCCTCGTCGAAGAAAAGGTCCCGGCAGCCGAGCCCTCGTCGAAGAAAAGGTCCCCGGCAGCCGAGCCCTCGTCGAAGAAAGGTCCCCGGCAGCCGAGCCCTCGTCGAAGAAAAGGTCCCCGGCAGCCGAGCCCTCGTCGAAGAAAAGGTCCCCGGCAGCCGAGCCCTCGTCGAAGAAAAGGTCCCCGGCAGCCGAGCCCTCGTCGAATATTTTTTCTTCAGCAGCCGAGCCCTCGTCGAAGAAAAGGTCCCCGGCAGCCGAGCCCTCGTCGAATATTTTTTCTTCGGCAGCCGAGCCCTCGTCGAAGAAAAGGTCCCCGGCAGCCGAGCCCTCGTCGAAGAAAAGGTCCCCGGCAGCCGAGCCCTCGTCGAATATTTTTTCTTCGGCAGCCGAGCCCTCGTCGAATATTTTTTCTTCGGCAGCCGAGCCCTCGTCGAAGAAAAGGTCCCCGGCAGCCGAGCCCTCGTCGAAGAAAAGGTCCCCGGCAGCCGAGCCCTCGTCGAAGAAAAGGTCCCCGGCAGCCGAGCCCTCGTCGAATATTTTTTCTTCGGCAGCCGAGCCCTCGTCGAAGAAAAGGTCCCCGGCAGCCGAGCCCTCGTCGAAGAAAAGGTCCCCGGCAGCCGAGCCCTCGTCGAAGAAAAGGTCCCCGGGCAGCCGAGCCCTCGTCGAAGAAAAGTCCCCGGCAGCCGAGCCCTCGTCGAAGAAAGGTCCCCGGCAGCCGAGCCCTCGTCGAAGAAAAGGTCCCCGGCAGCCGAGCCCTCGTCGAATATTTTTTCTTCGGCAGCCGAGCCCTCGTCGAATATTTTTTCTTCGGCAGCCGAGCCCTCGTCGAAGAAAAGGTCCCCGGCAGCCGAGCCCTCGTCGAATATTTTTTCTTCGGCAGCCGAGCCCTCGTCGAAGAAAAGGTCCCCGGCAGCCGAGCCCTCGTCGAAGAAAAGGTCCCCGGCAGCCGAGCCCTCGTCGAAGAAAAGGTCCCCGGCAGCCGAGCCCTCGTCGAATATTTTTTCTTCGGCAGCCGAGCCCTCGTCGAAGAAAAGGTCCCCGGCAGCCGAGCCCTCGTCGAAGAAAAGGTCCCCGGCAGCCGAGCCCTCGTCGAAGAAAGGTCCCCGGCAGCCGAGCCCTCGTCGAAGAAAAGGTCCCCGGCAGCCGAGCCCTCGTCGAATATTTTTTCTCGGCAGCCGAGCCCTCGTCGAAGAAAAGGTCCCCGGCAGCCGAGCCCTCGTCGAAGAAAAGGTCCCCGGCAGCCGAGCCCTCGTCGAATATTTTTTCTTCGGCAGCCGAGCCCTCGTCGAAGAAAAGGTCCCCGGCAGCCGAGCCCTCGTCGAATATTTTTTCTTCGGCAGCCGAGCCCTCGTCGAAGAAAAGGTCCCCGGCAGCCGAGCCCTCGTCGAATATTTTTTCTTCGGCAGCCGAGCCCTCGTCGAAGAAAAGGTCCCCGGCAGCCGAGCCCTCGTCGAAGAAAAGGTCCCCGGCAGCCGAGCCCTCGTCGATTATTTTTTCTTCGGCAGCCGAGCCCTCGTCGAAGGAAAAGGTCCCCGGCAGCCGAGCCCTCGTCGAAGAAAAGGTCCCCGGCAGCCGAGCCCTCGTCGAAGAAAAGGTCCCCGGCAGCCGAGCCCTCGTCGAAGAAAAGGTCCCCGGCAGCCGAGCCCTCGTCGAAGAAAAGGTCCCCGGCAGCCGAGCCCTCGTCGAAGAAAAGGTCCCCGGCAAGCCGAGCCCTCGTCGAAGAAAAGGTCCCCGGCAGCCGAGCCCTCGTCGAAGAAAAGGTCCCGGCAGCCGAGCCCTCGTCGAAGAAAAGGTCCCCGGCAGCCGAGCCCTCGTCGAAGAAAAGGTCCCCGGCAGCCGAGCCCTCGTCGAATATTTTTTCTTCGGCAGCCGAGCCCTCGTCGAATATTTTTTCTTCGGCAGCCGAGCCCTCGTCGAATATTTTTTCTTCGGCAGCCGAGCCCTCGTCGAAGAAAAGGTCCCCGGCAGCCGAGCCCTCGTCGAATATTTTTTCTTCGGCAGCCGAGCCCTCGTCGAAGAAAAGGTCCCCGGCAGCCGAGCCCTCGTCGAAGAAAAGGTCCCCGGCAAGCCGAGCCCTCGTCGAAGAAAAGGTCCCCGGCAGCCGAGCCCTCGTCGAAGAAAAGGTCCCCGGCAGCCGAGCCCTCGTCGAAGAAAAGGTCCCCGGCAGCCGAGCCCTCGTCGAAGAAAAGGTCCCCGGCAGCCGAGCCCTCGTCGAAGAAAAGGTCCCCGGCAGCCGAGCCCTCGTCGAATATTTTTTCTTCGGCAGCCGAGCCCTCGTCGAAGAAAGGTCCCCGGCAGCCGAGCCCTCGTCGAATATTTTTTCTTCGGCAGCCGAGCCCTCGTCGAAGAAAAGGTCCCCGGCAGCCGAGCCCTCGTCGAAGAAAAGGTCCCCGGCAGCCGAGCCCTCGTCGAATATTTTTTCTTCGGCAGCCGAGCCCTCGTCGAAGAAAAGGTCCCCGGCAGCCGAGCCCTCGTCGAATATTTTTTCTTCGGCAGCCGAGCCCTCGTCGAAGAAAGGTCCCCGGCAGCCGAGCCCTCGTCGAATATTTTTTCTTCGGCAGCCGAGCCCTCGTCGAAGAAAAGGTCCCCGGCAGCCGAGCCCTCGTCGAAGAAAAGGTCCCCGGCAGCCGAGCCCTCGTCGATTATTTTTTCTTCGGCAGCCGAGCCCTCGTCGAAGAAAAGGTCCCCGGCAGCCGAGCCCTCGTCGAAGAAAAGGTCCCCGCAGCCGAGCCCTCGTCGAAGAAAAGGTCCCCGGCAGCCGAGCCCTCGTCGAAGAAAAGGTCCCCGGCAGCCGAGCCCTCGTCGAAGAAAAGGTCCCCGGCAGCCGAGCCCTCGTCGAAGAAAAGGTCCCCGGCAGCCGAGCCCTCATCGAAGAAAAGGTCCCCGGCAGCCGAGCCCTCGTCGAAGAAAAGGTCCCCGGCAGCCGAGCCCTCGTCGAAGAAAAGGTCCCCGGCAGCCGAGCCCTCGTCGAAGAAAAGGTCCCCGGCAGCCGAGCCCTCGTCGAAGAAAAGGTCCCCGGCAGCCGAGCCCTCGTCGAAGAAAAGGTCCCCGGCAGCCGAGCCCTCGTCGAAGAAAGGTCCCCGGCAGCCGAGCCCTCGTCGAAGAAAAGGTCCCCGGCAGCCGAGCCCTCGTCGAATATTTTTTCTTCGGCAGCCGAGCCCTCGTCGAAGAAAAGGTCCCCGGCAGCCGAGCCCTCGTCGAAGAAAAGGTCCCCGGCAGCCGAGCCCTCGTCGAATATTTTTTCTTCGGCAGCCGAGCCCATCGTCGAAGAAAAGGTCCCCGGCAGCCGAGCCCTCGTCGAAGAAAAGGTCCCCGGCAGCCGAGCCCTCGTCGAATATTTTTTCTTCGGCAGCCGAGCCCTCGTCGAAGAAAAGGTCCCGGCAGCCGAGCCCTCGTCGAAGAAAAGGTCCCCGGCAGCCGAGCCCTCGTCGAATATTTTTTCTTCGGCAGCCGAGCCCTCGTCGAAGAAAAGGTCCCCGGCAGCCGAGCCCTCGTCGAAGAAAAGGTCCCCGGCAGCCGAGCCCTCGTCGAAGAAAAGGTCCCCGGCAGCCGAGCCCTCGTCGAAGAAAAGGTCCCGGCAGCCGAGCCCTCGTCGAAGAAAAGGTCCCCGGCAGCCGAGCCCTCGTCGAAGAAAAGGTCCCGGCAGCCGAGCCCTCGTCGAAGAAAAGGTCCCCGGCAGCCGAGCCCTCGTCGAAGAAAAGGTCCCCGGCAGCCGAGCCCTCGTCGAAGAAAAGGTCCCCGGCAGCCGAGCCCTCGTCGAAGAAAAGGTCCCCGGCAGCCGAGCCCTCGTCGAATATTTTTTCTTCGGCAGCCGAGCCCTCGTCGAAGAAAAGGTCCCCGGCAGCCGAGCCCTCGTCGAAGAAAAGGTCCCCGGCAGCCGAGCCCTCGTCGAATATTTTTTCTTCGGCAGCCGAGCCTCGTCGAAGAAAAGGTCCCCGGCAGCCGAGCCCTCGTCGAAGAAAAGGTCCCCGGCAGCCGAGCCCTCGTCGAATATTTTTTCTTCGGCAGCCGAGCCCTCGTCGAAGGAAAAGGTCCCCGGCAGCCGAGCCCTCGTCGAAGAAAAGGTCCCCGGCAGCCGAGCCCTCGTCGAAGAAAAGGTCCCCGGCAGCCGAGCCCTCGTCGAAGAAAAGGTCCCCGGCAGCCGAGCCCTCGTCGAAGAAAAGGTCCCCCGGCAGCCGAGCCCTCGTCGAAGAAAGGTCCCCGGCAGCCGAGCCCTCGTCGAAGAAAAGGTCCCCGGCAGCCGAGCCCTCGTCGAAGAAAAGGTCCCCGGCAGCCGAGCCCTCGTCGAAGAAAAGGTCCCCGGCAGCCGAGCCCTCGTCGAATATTTTTTCTTCGGCAGCCGAGCCCTCGTCGAATATTTTTTCTTCGGCAGCCGAGCCCTCGTCGAAGAAAAGGTCCCCGGCAGCCGAGCCCTCGTCGAAGAAAAGGTCCCCGGCAGCCGAGCCCTCGTCGAATATTTTTTCTTCGGCAGCCGAG
>NW_026293343.1:0-44450 GCF_026419915.1 Harpia harpyja
GACGAGGGCTCGGCTGCCGAAGAAAAAATATTCGACGAGGGCTCGGCTGCCGAAGAAAAAATATTCGACGAGGGCTCGGCTGCCGGGGACCTTTTCTTCGACGAGGGCTCGGCTGCCGGGGACCTTTTCTTCGACGAGGGCTCGGCTGCCGGGGACCTTTTCTTCGACGAGGGCTCGGCTGCCGGGACCCTTTTCTTCGACGAGGGCTCGGCTGCCGGGGACCTTTTCTTCGACGAGGGCTCGGCTGCCGAAGAAAAAATATTCGACGAGGGCTCGGCTGCCGAAGAAAAAATATTCGACGAGGGGCTCGGGCTCTGCCGATGAAGACCTTTCTTCGACGAGGGCTCGGCTGCCGAAGAAAAAATATTCGACGAGGGGGGCCTTTCTTCGACGAGGGCTCGGCTGCCGGGAACATTCTTCGACGAGGGCTCGGCTGCCGAAGAAAATAGATTCGACGAGGGGCTCGGCTGCCGGGGGACCTTTTCTTCGACGAGGGCTCGGCTGCCGAAGAAAAAATATTCGACGAGGGCTCGGCTGCCGGAGACCAATTCTTCGACGAGGGCTCGGCTGCCGAAGAAAAAATATTCGACGAGGGCTCGGCTGCCGGGGACCTTTTCTTCGACGAGGGCTCGGCTGCCGGGGACCTTTTCCTTCGACGAGGGCTCGGCTGCCGAAGAAAAAATATTCGACGAGGGCTCGGCTGCCGGGGACCTTTTCTTCGAACGAGGGCTCGGCTGCCGAAGAAAAAATATTCGACGAGGGCTCGGCTGCCGAAGAAAAAATTATTCGACGAGGGCTCGGCTGCCGGGGACCTTTTCTTCGACAGAGGGCTCGGCTGCCGGGGACCTTTTCTTCGACGAGGGCTCGGCTGCCGAAGAAAAAATATTCGACGAGGGCTCGGCTGCCGGGGACCTTTTCTTCGACGAGGCTCGGCTGCCGAAGAAAAAATATTCGACGAGGGCTTGGCTGCCGAAGAAAAAATATTCGACGAGGGCTCGGCTGCCGGGGACCTTTTCTTCGACGAGGGCTCGGCTGCGAAGAAAAAATATTCGACGAGGGCTCGGCTGCCGGGGACCTTTTCTTCGACGAGGGCTCGGCTGCCGAAGAAAAAATATTCGACGAGGGCTCGGCTGCCGGGGACCTTTTCTTCGACGAGGGCTCGGCTGCCGGGGACCTTTTCTTCGACGAGGGCTCGGCTGCCGGGGACCTTTTCTTCGACGAGGGCTCGGCTGCCGGGGACCTTTTCTTCGACGAGGGCTCGGCTGCCGAAGAAAAAATATTCGACGAGGGCTCGGCTGCCGGGGGACCTTTTCTTCGACGAGGGGCTCGGCTGCCGAAGAAAAAATATTCGACGAGGGCTCGGCTGCCGGGGACCTTTTCTTCGACGAGGGCTCGGCTGCCGAAGAAAAAATATTCGACGAGGGGCTCGGCTGCCGAAGAAAAAATATTCGACGAGGGCTCGGCTGCCGGGGACCTTTTCTTCGACGAGGGCTCGGCTGCCGGGGACCTTTTCTTCGACGAGGGCTCGGCTGCCGGGGGACCTTTTCTTCGACGAGGGCTCGGCTGCCGGGGACCTTTTCTTCGACGAGGGCTCGGCTGCCGAAGAAAAAATATTCGACGAGGGCTCGGCTGCCGAAGAAAAAATATTCGACGAGGGCTCGGCTGCCGGGGACCTTTTCTTCGACGAGGGCTCGGCTGCCGAAGAAAAAATATTCGACGAGGGCTCGGCTGCCGGGGACCTTTTCTTCGACGAGGGCTCGGCTGCCGAAGAAAAAATATTCGACGAGGGCTCGGCTGCCGGGGACCTTTTCTTCGACGAGGGCTCGGCTGCCGAAGAAAAAATATTCGATGAGGGCTCGGCTGCCGGGGACCTTTTCTTCGACGAGGGCTCGGCTGCCGAAGAAAAAATATTCGACGAGGGCTCGGCTGCCGGGGACCTTTTCTTCGACGAGGGCTCGGCTGCCGGGGACCTTTTCTTCGACGAGGGCTCGGCTGCCGAAGAAAAAATATTCGACGAGGGGCTCGGCTGCCGGGGACCTTTTCTTCGACGAGGGCTCGGCTGCCGGGGACCTTTTCTTCGACGAGGGCTCAGGCTGCCGAAGAAAAAATATTCGACGAGGGCTCGGCTGCCGGGGACCTTTTCTTCGACGAGGGCTCGGCTGCCGGGGACCTTTTCTTCGACGAGGGGCTCGGCTGCCGGGGACCTTTTCTTCGACGAGGGCTCGGCTGCCGAAGAAAAAATATTCGACGAGGGGCTCGGCTGCCGAAGAAAAAATATTCGACGAGGGCTCGGCTGCCGGGGACCTTTTCTTCGACGAGGGCTCGGCTGCCGAAGAAAAAATATTCGACGAGGGGCTCGGCTGGCCGGGGACCTTTTCTCGACGAGGGCTCGGCTGCCGAAGAAAAAATATTCGACGAGGGCTCGGCTGCCGGGGACCTTTTCTTCGACGAGGGCTCGGCTGCCGAAGAAAAAATATTCGACGAGGGCTCGGCTGCCGAAGAAAAAATATTCGACGAGGGCTCGGCTGCCGGGGACCTTTTCTTCGACGAGGGCTCGGCTGCCGAAGAAAAAATATTCGACGAGGGCTCGGCTGCCGGGGACCTTTTCTTCGACGAGGGCTCGGCTGCCGGGGACCTTTTCTTCGACGAGGGCTCGGCTGCCGAAGAAAAAATATTCGACGAGGGCTCGGCTGCCGGGGACCTTTTCTTCGACGAGGGCTCGGCTGCCGAAGAAAAAATATTCGACGAGGGCTCGGCTGCCGGGGACCTTTTCTTCGACGAGGGCTCGGCTGCCGAAAAAAAATATTCGACGAGGGCTCGGCTGCCGAAGAAAAAATATTCGACGAGGGCTCGGCTGCCGGGGACCTTTTCTTCGACGAGGGCTCGGCTGCCGAAGAAAAAATATTCGACGAGGGCTCGGCTGCCGGGGACCTTTTCTTCGACGAGGGCTCGGCTGCCGGGGACCATTTCTTCGACGAGGGCTCGGCTGCCGGGGACCTTTTCTTCGACGAGGGCTCGGCTGCCGAAGAAAAAATATTCGACGAGGGCTCGGCTGCCGAAGAAAAAATATTCGACGAGGGGCTCGGCTGCCGGGGGACCTTTTCTTCGACGAGGGCTCGGCTGCCGAAGAAAAAATATTCGACGAGGGCTCGGCTTGCCGGGGACCTTTTCTTCGACGAGGGCTCGGCTGCCGAAGAAAAAATATTCGACGAGGGCTCGGCTGCCGGGGACCTTTTCTTCGACGAGGGCTCGGCTGCCGGGGACCTTTTCTTCGACGAGGGCTCGGCTGCCGAAAGAAAAAATATTCGACGAGGGCTCGGCTGCCGGGGACCTTTTCTTCGACGAGGGCTCGGCTGCCGAAGAAAAAATATTCGACGAGGGCTCGGCTGCCTGAAGAAAAAAATATTCGACGAGGGCTCGGCTGCCGGGGACCTTTTCTTCGACGAGGGCTCGGCTGCCGAAGAAAAAATATTCGACGAGGGCTCGGCTGCCGGGGACCTTTTCTTCGACGAGGGCTCGGCTGCCGAAGAAAAAATATTCGACGAGGGCTCGGCTGCCGGGGACCTTTTCTTCGACGAGGGGCTCGGCTGCCGGGGACCTTTTCTTCGACGAGGGCTCGGCTGCCGGGGACCTTTTCTTCGACGAGGGCTCGGCTGCCGGGGACCTTTTCTTCGACGATGGGCCTCGGGCTGCCGAAGAAAAAATATTCGACGAGGGCTCGGCTGCCGGGGACCTTTTCTTCGACGAGGGCTCGGCTGCCGAAGAAAAATATTCGACGAGGGCTCGGCTGCCGGGGACCTTTTCTTCGACGAGGGCTCGGCTGCCGAAGAAAAAATATTCGACGAGGGCTCGGCTGCCGAAGAAAAAATATTCGACGAGGGCTCGGCTGCCGGGGACCTTTTCTTCGACGAGGGCTCGGCTGCCGGGGACCTTTTCTTCGACGAGGGCTCGGCTGCCGGGGACCTTTTCTTCGACGAGGGCTCGGCTGCCGGGGACCTTTTCTTCGACGAGGGCTCGGCTGCCGGGACCTTTTCTTCGACGAGGGCTCGGCTGCCGAAGAAAAAAATATTCGACGAGGGCTCGGCTGCCGAAGAAAAAATATTCGACGAGGGCTCGGCTGCCGGGGACCTTTTCTTCGACGAGGGCTCGGCTGCCGAAGAAAAAATATTCGACGAGGGCTCGGCTGCCGGGGACCTTTTCTTCGACGAGGGCTCGGCTGCCGAAGAAAAAATATTCGACGAGGGCTCGGCTGCCGGGGGACCTTTTCTTCGACGAGGGCTCGGCTGCCGAAGAAAAAATATTCGACGAGGGCTCGGCTGCCGGGGACCTTTTCTTCGACGAGGGCTCGGCTGCCGAAGAAAAATATTCGACGAGGGCTCGGCTGCCGGGGACCTTTTCTTCGACGAGGGCTCGGCTGCCGGGGACCTTTTCTTCGACGAGGGCTCGGCTGCCGAAGAAAAAATATTCGACGAGGGCTCGGCTGCCGGGGACCTTTTCTTCGACGAGGGCTCGGCTTGCCGGGGACCTTTTCTTCGACGAGGGCTCGGCTGCCGAAGAAAAAATATTCGACGAGGGCTCGGCTGCCGAAGAAAAAAATATTCGACGAGGGCTCGGCTGCCGAAGAAAAAATATTCGACGAGGGCTCGGCTGCCGGGGACCTTTTCTTCGACGAGGGGCTCGGCTGCCGGGGACCTTTTCTTCGACGAGGGCTCGGCTGCCGAAGAAAAAATATTCGACGAGGGCTCGGCTGCCGGGGACCTTTTCTTCGACGAGGGCTCGGCTGCCGAAGAAAAAATATTCGACGAGGGCTCGGCTGCCGAAGAAAAAATATTCGACGAGGGCTCGGCTGCCGGGGACCTTTTCTTCGACGAGGGCTTGGCTGCCGGGGACCTTTTCTTCGACGAGGGCTCGGCTGCCGAAGAAAAAATATTCGACGAGGGCTCGGCTGCCGGGGACCTTTTCTTCGACGAGGGCTCGGCTGCCGAAGAAAAAAATATTCGACGAGGGCTTGGCTGCCGAAGAAAAAATATTCGACGAGGGCTCGGCTGCCGGGGACCTTTTCTTCGACGAGGGCTCGGCTGCCGAAGAAAAAATATTCGACGAGGGCTCGGCTGCCGGGGACCTTTTCTTCGACGAGGGCTCGGCTGCCGAAGAAAAAATATTCGACGAGGGCTCGGCTGCCGGGGACCTTTTCTTCGACGAGGGCTCGGCTGCCGGGGACCTTTTCTTCGACGAGTGGCTCGGCTGCCGGGGACCTTTTCTTCGACGAGGGCTCGGCTGCCGAAGAAAAAATATTCGACGAGGGCTCGGCTGCCGGGGACCTTTTCTTCGACGAGGGCTCGGCTGCCGAAGAAAAAATATTCGACGAGGGCTCGGCTGCCGGGGACCTTTTTCCTTCGACGAGGGCTCGGCTGCCGAAGAAAAAATATTCGACGAGGGCTCGGCTGCCGAAGAAAAAATATTCGACGAGGGCTCGGCTGCCGGGGACCTTTTCTTCGACGAGGGCTCGGCTGCCGGGGACCTTTTCTTCGACCGAGGGCTCGGCTGCCGGGGACCTTTTCTTCGACGAGGGCTCGGCTGCCGGGGACCTTTCTTTCGACGAGGGCTCGGCTGCCGAAGAAAAAATATTCGACGAGGGCTCGGCTGCCGAAGAAAAAATATTCGACGAGGGCTCGGCTGCCGGGGACCTTTTCTTCGACGAGGGCTCGGCTGCCGAAGAAAAAAATATTCGACGAGGGCTCGGCTGCCGGGGACCTTTTCTTCGACGAGGGCTCGGCTGCCGAAGAAAAAAATATTCGACGAGGGCTCGGCTGCCGGGGACCTTTTCTTCGACGAGGGCTCGGCTGCCGAAGAAAAAATATTCGATGAGGGCTCGGCTGCCGGGGACCTTTTCTTCGACGAGGGCTCGGCTGCCGAAGAAAAAATATTCGACGAGGGCTCGGCTGCCGGGGACCTTTTCTTCGACGAGGGCTCGGCTGCCGGGGACCTTTTCTTCGACGAGGGCTCGGCTGCCGAAGAAAAAATATTCGACGAGGGCTCGGCTGCCGGGGACCTTTTCTTCGACGAGGGCTCGGCTGCCGGGGACCTTTTCTTCGACGAGGGCTCGGCTGCCGAAGAAAAAATATTCGACGAGGGCTCGGCTGCCGAAGAAAAAATATTCGACGAGGGCTCGGCTGCCGAAGAAAAAATATTCGACGAGGGCTCGGCTGCCGGGGACCTTTTCTTCGACGAGGGCTCGGCTGCCGGGGACCTTTTCTTCGACGAGGGCTCGGCTGCCGGGGACCTTTTCTTCGACGAGGGCTCGGCTGCCGGGGACCTTTTTCTTCGACGAGGGCTCGGCTGCCGGGACCTTTTCTTCGACGAGGGGCTCGGCTGCCGGGGACCTTTTCTTCGACGAGGGCTCGGCTGCCGAAGAAAAAATATTCGACGAGGGCTCGGCTGCCGGGGACCTTTTCTTCGACGAGGGCTCGGCTGCCGAAGAAAAAATATTCAGACCGAGGGCTCGGCTGCCGGGGACCTTTTCTTCGACGAGGGCTCGGCTGCCGAAGAAAAATATTCGACGAGGGCTCGGCTGCCGAAGAAAAAATATTCGACGAGGGCTCGGCTGCCGGGGACCTTTTCTTCGACGAGGGCTCGGCTTGCCGGGGACCTTTTCTTCGACGAGGGCTCGGCTGCCGGGGACCTTTTCTTCGACGAGGGCTCGGCTGCCGGGGACCTTTTCTTCGACGAGGGCTCGGCTGCCGAAGAAAAAATATTCGACGAGGGGCTCGGCTGCCGTAAGAAAAAATATTCGACGAGGGCTCGGCTGCCGGGGACCTTTTCTTCGACGAGGGCTCGGCTGCCGAAGAAAAATATTCGACGAGGGCTCGGCTGCCGGGGACCTTTTCTTCGACGAGGGCTCGGCTGCCGAAGAAAAATATTCGACGAGGGCTCGGCTGCCGGGGACCTTTTCTTCGACGAGGGCTCGGCTGCCGAAGAAAAAATATTCGACGAGGGCTCGGCTGCCGGGGACCTTTTCTTCGACGAGGGCTCGGCTGCCGAAGAAAAAATATTCGACGAGGGCTCGGCTGCCGGGGACCTTTTCTTCGACGAGGGCTCGGCTGCCGGGGAACCTTTTCTTCGACGAGGGCTCGGCGTGCCGAAGAAAAAATATTCGACGACGGGGCTCGGCTGCCGGGGACCTTTTCTTCGACGAGGGCTCGGCTGCCGGGGACCTTTTCTTCGACGAGGGCTCGGCTGCCGAAGAAAAATATTCGACGAGGGCTCGGCTGCCGAAAGAAAAATATTCGACGAGGGCTCGGCTGCCGAAGAAAAAATATTCGACGAGGGCTCGGCTGCCGGGGACCTTTTCTTCGACGAGGGCTCGGCTGCCGGGGACCTTTTCTTCGACGAGGGCTCGGCTGCCGGGGACCTTTTCTTCGACGAGGGCTCGGCTGCCGGGGACCTTTTCTTCGACGAGGGCTCGGCTGCCGGGGACCTTTTCTTCGACGAGGGCTCGGCTGCCGAAGAAAAAATATTCGACGAGGGCTCGGCTGCCGGGGACCTTTTCTTCGACGAGGGCTCGGCTGCCGAAGAAAAAATATTCGACGAGGGCTCGGCTGCCGGGGACCTTTTCTTCGACGAGGGCTTGGCTGCCGGGGACCTTTTCTTCGACGAGGGCTCGGCTGCCGAAGAAAAAATATTCGACGAGGGCTCGGCTGCCGAAGAAAAAATATTCGACGAGGGCTCGGCTGCCGGGGACCTTTTCTTTCGACGAGGGGCTCGGCTGCCGGGGACCTTTTCTTCGACGAGGGCTCGGCTGCCGGGGACCTTTTCTTCGACGAGGGGCTCGGCTGCCGAAGAAAAAATATTCGACGAGGGGCTCGGCTGCCGGGGACCTTTTCTTCGACGAGGGCTCGGCTGCCGGGGACCTTTTCTTCGACGAGGGCTCGGCTGCCGGGGACCTTTTCTTCGACGAGGGCTCGGCTGCCGAAGAAAAAATATTCGACGAGGGGCTCGGCTGCCGGGCACCTTTTCTTCGACGAGGGCTCGGCTGCCGGGGACCTTTTCTTCGACGAGGGCTCGGCTGCCGGGGACCTTTTCTTCGACGAGGGCTCGGCTGCCGGGGACCTTTTCTTCGACGAGGGCTCGGCTGCCGGGGACTTTTCTTCGACGAGGGCTCGGCTGCCGGGGACCTTTTCTTCGACGAGGGCTCGGCTGCCGGGGACCTTTTCTTCGACGAGGGCTCGGCTGCGAAGAAAAAATATTCGACGAGGGCTCGGCTGCCGGGGACCTTTCTTCGACGAGGGCTCGCTGCCGGGGGACCTTTCTTCGACGAGGGCTCGGCTGCCGGGGGACCTTTTCTTCGACGAGGGCTCGGCTGCCGAAGAAAAAATATTCGACGAGGGCTCGGCTGCCGAAGAAAAAATATTCGACGAGGGCTCGGCTGCCGGGGACCTTTTCTTCGACGAGGGCTCGGCTGCCGGGGACCTTTCTTCGACGAGGGCTCGGCTGCCGGGGACCTTTCTTCGACGAGGGCTCGGCTGCCGAAGAAAAATATTCGATGAGGGCTCGGCTGCCGGGGACCTTTTTCTTCGACGAGGGCTCGGCTGCCGGGGACCTTTCTTCGACGAGGGCTCGGCTGCCGAAGAAAAAAATATTCGACGAGGGCTCGGCTGCCGGGGACCTTTTCTTCGACGAGGGCTCGGCTGCCGGGGACCTTTTCTTCGACGAGGGCTCGGCTGCCGGGGACCTTTTCTTCGACGACAGTGCTCGGCTGCCGAAGAAAAAATATTCAACGAGGGCCTCGGCTGCCGAAGAAAAAATATTCGACGAGGGCTCGGCTGCCGGGGACCTTTTCTTCGACGAGGGCTCGGCTGCCGGGGACCTTTTCTTCGACGAGGGCTCGGCTGCCGAAGAAAAAATATTCGACGAGGGCTCGGCTAGCCGAAGAAAAAATATTCGACGAGGGCTCGGCTGCCGGGGGACCTTTTCTTCGACGAGGGCTCGGCTGCCGGGGACCTTTTCTTCGACGAGGGCTCGGCTGCCGGGGACCTTTTCTTCGACGAGGGCTCGGCTGCCGGGGGACCTTTTCTTCGACGAGGGCTCGGCTGCCGGGGACCTTTTCTTCGACGAGGGCTCGGCTGCCGAAGAAAAAATATTCGATGAGGGCTCGGCTGCCGGGGACCTTTTCTTCGACGAGGGCTCGGCTGCCGGGGACCTTTTCTTCGACGAGGGCTCGGCTGCCGAAGAAAAAATATTCGACGAGGGCTCGGCTGCCGGGGACCTTTTCTTCGACGAGGGCTCGGCTGCCGGGGACCTTTTCTTCGACGAGGGCTCGGCTGCCGAAGAAAAAATATTCGACGAGGGCTCGGCTGCCGAAGAAAAAATATTCGACGAGGGCTCGGCTGCCGGGGACCTTTTCTTCGACGAGGGCTCGGCTGCCGGGGACCTTTTCTTCGACGAGGGCTCGGCTGCCGGGGACCTTTTCTTCGACGAGGGCTCGGCTGCCGGGGACCTTTTCTTCGACGAGGGCTCGGCTGCCGGGGAACCTTTTCTTCGACGAGGGCTCGGCTGCCGAAGAAAAAGATATTCGATGAGGGCTCGGCTGCCGGGGACCTTTTCTTCGACGAGGGCTCGGCTGCCGGGGACCTTTTCTTCGACGAGGGCTCGGCTGCCGAAGAAAAAATATTCGACGAGGGGCTCGGCTGCCGGGGACCTTTTCTTCGACGAGGGCTCGGCTGCCGGGGACCTTTTCTTCGACGAGGGCTCGGCTGCCGGGGACCTTTTCTTCGACGAGGGGCTCGGCTGCCGAGGACCTTTTCTTCGACGAGGGCTCGGCTGCCGGGGACCTTTTCTTCGACGAGGGCTCGGCTGCCGGGGACCTTTTCTTCGACGAGGGCTCGGCTGCCGGAAGAAAACTATTCGAAGAGCTGAAGGGGCTCGGCTGCCGGGGACCTTTTCTTCGACGAGGGCTCGGCTGCCGGGGGACCTTTTCTTCGACGAGGGCTCGGCTGCCGAAGAAAAAATATTCGACGAGGGCTCGGCTGCCGGGGACCTTTTCTTCGACGAGGGCTCGGCTGCCGGGGACCTTTTCTTCGACGAGGGCTCGGCTGCCGAAGAAAAAATATTCGACGAGGGCTCGGCTGCCGAAGAAAAATATTCGACGAGGGCTCGGATGCCGGGGACCTTTTCTTCGACGAGGGCTCGGCTGCCGGGGACCTTTCTTCGACGAGGGCTCGGCTGCCGGGGACCTTTTCTTCGACGAGGGCTCGGCTGCCGGGGACCTTTTTCTTCGACGAGGGGCTCGGCTGCCGGGGACCTTTTCTTCGACGAGGGCTCGGCTGCCGAAGAAAAAATATTCGATGAGGGCTCGGCTGCCGGGGACCTTTTCTTCGACGAGGGCTCGGGCTGCCGGGGACCTTTTCTTCGACGAGGGCTCGGGCTGACGGGGACCTTTTTCTTCGACGAGGCCTCGGCTTGCCGAAGAAAAAATATTCGACGATGGGCTCGGCTGCCGGGGACCTTTTCTTCGACGAGGGCTCGGCTGCCGGGGACCTTTTCTTCGACGAGGGCTCGGCTGCCGGGGACCTTTTCTTCGACGAGGGCTCGGCTGCCGGGGACCTATTCTTCGACGAGGGCTCGGCTGCCGGGGACCTTTTCTTCGATGAGGGCTCGGCTGCCGGGGACCTTTTCTTCGACGAGGGCTCGGCTGCCGGGGACCTTTTTCTTCGACGAGGGCTCGGCTGCCGGGGACCTTTTCTTCGACTGAGGGCTCGGCTGCCGGGGACCTTTTCTTCGACGAGGGGCTCGGCTGCCGGGGACCTTTTCTTCGACGAGGGCTCGGCTGCCGAAGAAAAAATATTCGACGAGGGCTCGGCTGCCGGGGACCTTTTCTTCGACGAGGGCTCGGCTGCCGGGGACCTTTTCTTCGACGAGGGCTCGGCTGCCGAAGAAAAAATATTCGACACGAGGGCTCGGCTGCCGAAGAAAAAATATTCGACGAGGGCTCGGCTGCCGGGGACCTTTTCTTCGACGAGGGCTCGGCTGCCGGGGACCTTTTCTTCGACGAGGGGCTCGGCTGCCGAAGAAAAAATATTCGACGAGGTCTCGGGTGCCGGGGACCTTTTCTTCGACGAGGGCTCGGCTGCCGAAAGAAAAAATATTCGACGAGGGCTCGGCTGCCGGGGACCTTTTCTTCGACGAGGGCTCGGCTGCCGGGGACCTTTTCTTCGACGAGGGCTCGGCTGCCGGGGGACATTTTCTTCGACGAGGGCTCGGCTGCCGAAGAAAAAATATTCGACGAGGGCTCGGCTGCCGAAGAAAAAATATTCGACGAGGGCTCGGCTGCCGGGGACCTTTTCTTCGACGAGGTCTCGGCTGCCGGGGACCTTTTCTTCGACGAGGGCTCGGCTGCCGGGGACCTTTTCTTCGACGAGGGCTCGGCTGCCGAAGAAAAAATATTCGACGAGGGCTCGGCTGCCGGGGACCTTTTCTTCGACGAGGGGCTCGGCTGCCGAAGAAAAAAATATTCGAGGCGAGGGCTCGGCTGCAGAAGAAAAAATATTCGACGAGGGCTCGGCTGCCGGGGACCTTTTCTTCGACGAGGTCTCGGCTGCCGGGGACCTTTTCTTCGACGAGGGCTCGGCTGCCGGGGACCTTTTCTTCGACGAGGGCTCGGCTGCCGAAGAAAAAATATTCGACGAGGGCTCGGCTGCCGGGGACCTTTTCTTCGACGAGGGCTCGGCTGCCGAAGAAAAAATATTCGACGAGGGCTCGGCTGCCGAAGAAAAAATATTCGACGAGGGCTCGGCTGCCGGGGACCTTTTCTTCGACGAGGGCTCGGCTGCCGAAGAAAAAGATATTCGACGAGGGCTCGGCTGCCGGGGACCTTTTCTTCGACGAGGGCTCGGCTGCCGAAGAAAAAAATATTCGACGAGGGCTCGGCTGCCGGGGGACCTTTTCTTCGATGAGGGCTCGGCTGCCGAAGAAAAAATATTCGACGAGGGCTCGGCTGCCGGGGGACCTTTTCTTCGACGAGGGCTCGGCTGCCGAAGAAAAAATATTCGACGAGGGCTCGGCTGCCGGGGACCTTTTCTTCGACGAGGGCTCGGCTGCCGAAGAAAAAATATTCGACGAGGGCTCGGCTGCCGGGGACCTTTTCTTCGACGAGGGCTCGGCTGCCGAAGAAAAAATATTCGACGAGGGCTCGGCTGCCGAAGAAAAAATATTCGACGAGGGCTCGGCTGCCGGGGACCTTTTCTTCGACGAGGGCTCGGCTGCCGAAGAAAAAATATTCGACGAGGGCTCGGCTGCCGGGGACCTTTTCTTCGACGAGGGCTCGGCTGCCGGGGACCTTTTCTTCGACGAGGGCTCGGCTGCCGGGGACCTTTTTCTTCGACGAGGGCTCGGCTGCCGAAGAAAAAATATTCGACGAGGGCTCGGCTGCCGGGGACCTTTTCTTCGACGAGGGCTCGGCTGCCGAAGAAAAAATATTCGACGAGGGCTCAGCTGCCGGGGACCTTTTCTTCGACGAGGGCTCGGCTGCCGGGGACCTTTTCTTCGACGAGGGCTCGGGCTGCCGAAGAAAAAATATTCGACGAGGGCTCGGCTGCCGAAGAAAAAATATTCGACGAGGGCTCGGCTGCCGGGGACCTTTTCTTCGACGAGGGCTCGGCTGCCGGGGACCTTTTCTTCGACGAGGGCTCGGCTGCCGGGGACCTTTTCTTCGACGAGGGCTCGGCTGCCGAAGAAAAAATATTCGACGAGGGCTCGGCTGCCGGGGACCTTTTCTTCGACGAGGGCTCGGCTGCCGGGGACCTTTTCTTCGACGAGGGCTCGGCTGCCGAAGAAAAAATATTCGACGAGGGCTCGGCTGCCGGGGACCTTTTCTTCGACGAGGGCTCGGCTGCCGAAGAAAAAATATTCGACGAGGGCTCGGCTGCCGGGGACCTTTTTCTTCTACGAGGGCTCGGCTGCCGGGGACCTTTTCTTCGACGAGGGCTCGGCTGCCGGGGACCTTTTCTTCGACGAGGGCTCGGCTGCCGGGGACCTTTTCTTCGACGAGGGCTCGGCTGCCGGGGACCTTTTCTTCGACGAGGGCTCGGCTGCCGGGGACCTTTTCTTCGACGAGGGCTCGGCTGCCGGGGACCTTTTCTTCGACGAGGGCTCGGCTGCCGGGGACCTTTTCTTCGACGAGGGCTCGGCTGCCGAAGAAAAATATTCGACGAGGGCTCGGCTGCCGGGGACCTTTTCTTCGACGAAGGGGCTCGGCTGCCGGGGACCTTTTCTTCGACGAGGGCTCGGCTGCCGAAGAAAAAATATTCGACGAGGGCTCGGCTGCCGGGGACCTTTTCTTCGACGATGGCCTCGGCTGCCGGGGACCTTTTCTTCGACGAGGGCTCGGCTGCCGAAGAAAAAAATATTCGACGAGGGGCTCGGCTGCCGGGGACCTTTTCTTCGACGAGGGCTCGGCTGCCGAAGAAAAAATATTCGACGAGGGCTCGGCTGCCGGGGACCTTTTCTTCGACGAGGGCTCGGCTGCCGAAGAAAAAATATTCGACGAGGGCTCGGCTGCCGGGGACCTTTTCTTCGACGAGGGCTCGGCTGCCGAAGAAAAAATATTCGAGGGCTCGGCTGCCGGGGACCTTTTCTTCGACGAGGGCTCGGCTGCCGAAGAAAAAATATTCGACGAGGGCTCGGCCTGCCGGGGACCTTTTCTTCGACGAGGGGCTCGGCTGCCGGGGACCTTTTCTTCGACGAGGGCTCGGCTGCCGGGGACATTTTCTTCGACGAGGGCTCGGCTGCCGGGGACCTTTTCTTCGACGAGGGCTCGGCTGCCGAAGAAAAAATATTCGACGAGGGCTCGGCTGCCGAAGAAAAAATATTCGACGAGGGCTCGGCTGCCGGGGACCTTTTCTTCGACGAGGGCTCGGCTGCCGAAGAAAAAAATATTCGACGAGGGCTCGGCTGCCGGGGACCTTTTCTTCGACGAGGGCTCGGCTGCCGAAGAAAAAATATTCGACGAGGGCTCGGCTGCCGGGGACCTTTTCTTCGACGAGGGCTCGGCTGCCGGGGACCTTTTCTTCGACGAGGGCTCGGCTGCCGAAGAAAAAATATTCGACGAGGGCTCGGCTGCCGGGGACCTTTTCTTCGACGAGGGCTCGGCTGCCGAAGAAAAAATATTCGACGAGGGCTCGGCTGCCGGGGACCTTTTCTTCGACGAGGGCTCGGCTGCCGAAGAAAAAATATTCGACGAGGGCTCGGCTGCCGGGGACCTTTTCTTCGACGAGGGCTCGGCTGCCGAAGAAAAAATATTCGACGAGGGCTCGGCTGCCGGGGACCTTTTCTTCGATTCGACGAGGGCTCGGCTGCCGAAGAAAAAATATTCGACGAGGGCTCGGCTGCCGGGGACCTTTTCTTCGACGAGGGCTCGGCTGCCGAAGAAAAAATATTCGACGAGGGCTCGGCTGCCGGGGACCTTTTCTTCGACGAGGGCTCGGCTGCCGAAGAAAAAATATTCGACGAGGGCTCGGCTGCCGGGGACCTTTTCTTCGACGAGGGCTCGGCTGCCGGGGACCTTTTCTTCGACGAGGGCTCGGCTGCCGAAGAAAAAATATTCGACGAGGGCTCGGCTGCCGAAGAAAAAATATTCGACGAGGGGCTCGGCTGCCGGGGACCTTTTCTTCGACGAGGGCTCGGCTGCCGAAGAAAAAATATTCGACGAGGGCTCGGCTGCCGGGGACCTTTTCTTCGACGAGGGCTCGGCTGCCGAAGAAAAAATATTCGACGAGGGCTCGGCTGCCGGGGACCTTTTCTTCGACGAGGGCTCGGCTGCCGAAGAAAAAATATTCGACGAGGGCTCGGCTGCCGGGGACCTTTTCTTCGACGAGGGCTCGGCTGCCGAAGAAAAAATATTCGACGAGGGCTCGGCTGCCGGGGACCTTTTCTTCGACGAGGGCTCGGCTGCCGAAGAAAAAAATATTCGACGAGGGCTCGGCTGCCGGGGACCTTTTCTTCGACGAGGGCTCGGCTGCCGGGGACCTTTTCTTCGACGAGGGCTCGGCTGCCGAAGAAAAAATATTCGACGAGGGCTCGGCTGCCGGGGACCTTTTCTTCGACGAGGGCTCGGCTGCCGAAGAAAAAATATTCGACGAGGGCTCGGCTGCCGGGGACCTTTTCTTCGACGAGGGCTCGGCTGCCGAAGAAAAAATATTCGACGAGGGCTCGGCTGCCGGGGACCTTTTCTTCGACGAGGGCTCGGCTGCCGAAGAAAAAATATTCGACGAGGGCTCGGCTGCCGAAGAAAAAATATTCGACGAGGGCTCGGCTGCCGGGGACCTTTTCTTCGACGAGGGCTCGGCTGCCGGGGACCTTTTCTTCGACGAGGGCTCGGCTGCCGAAGAAAAAATATTCGACGAGGGCTCGGCTGCCGGGGACCTTTTCTTCGACGAGGGCTCGGCTGCCGAAGAAAAAATATTCGACGAGGGCTCGGCTGCCGGGGACCTTTTCTTCGACGAGGGCTCGGCTGCCGAAGAAAAAATATTCGACGAGGGCTCGGCTGCCGAAGAAAAAATATTCGACGAGGGCTCGGCTGCCGGGGACCTTTTCTTCGACGAGGGCTCGGCTGCCGGGGACCTTTACTTCGACGAGGGCTCGGCTGCCGGGGACCTTTTCTTCGACGAGGGCTCGGCTGCCGAAGAAAAAATATTCGACGAGGGCTCGGCTGCCGGGGACCTTTTCTTCGACGAGGGCTCGGCTGCCGGGGACCTTTTCTTCGACGAGGGCTCGGCTGCCGGGGACCTTTTCTTCGACGAGGGCTCGGCTGCCGAAGAAAAAATATTCGACGAGGGCTCGGCTGCCGGGGACCTTTTCTTCGACGAGGGGCTCGGCTGCCGGGGACCTTTTCTTCGACGAGGGCTCGGCTGCCGAAGAAAAAATATTCGACGAGGGGCTCGGCTGCCGGGGACCTTTTCTTCCGACGAGGGCTCGGCTGCCGGGGACCTTTTCTTCGACGAGGGCTCGGCTGCCGGGGACCTTTTCTTCGACGAGGGCTCGGCTGCCGGGGACCTTTTCTTCGACGAGGGCTCGGCTGCCGGGGACCTTTTCTTCGACGAGGGCTCGGCTGCCGGGGACCTTTTCTTCGACGAGGGCTCGGCTGCCGGGGACCTTTTCTTCGACGAGGGCTCGGCTGCCGGGGACCTTTTCTTCGACGAGGGCTCGGCTGCCGAAGAAAAAATATTCGACGAGGGCTCGGCTGCCGAAGAAAAAATATTCGACGAGGGCTCGGCTGCCGGGGACCTTTTCTTCGACGAGGGCTCGGCTGCCGAAGAAAAAATATTCGACGAGGGCTCGGCTGCCGGGGACCTTTTCTTCGACGAGGGCTCGGCTGCCGAAGAAAAAATATACGACGAGGGCTCGGCTGCCGGGGACCTTTTCTTCGACGAGGGCTCGGCTGCCGGGGACCTTTTCTTCGACGAGGGCTCGGCTGCCGGGGACCTTTTCTTCGACGAGGGCTCGGCTGCCGGGGACCTTTTCTTCGACGAGGGCTCGGCTGCCGAAGAAAAAATATTCGACGAGGGCTCGGCTGCCGAAGAAAAAATATTCGACGAGGGCTCGGCTGCCGGGGACCTTTTCTTCGACGAGGGCTCGGCTGCCGAAGAAAAAATATTCGACGAGGGCTCGGCTGCCGGGGACCTTTTCTTCGACGAGGGCTCGGCTGCCGAAGAAAAAATATACGACGAGGGCTCGGCTGCCGGGGACCTTTTCTTCGACGAGGGCTCGGCTGCCGGGGACCTTTTCTTCGACGAGGGCTCGGCTGCCGGGGACCTTTTCTTCGACGAGGGCTCGGCTGCCGGGGACCTTTTCTTCGACGAGGGCTCGGCTGCCGGGGACCTTTTCTTCGACGAGGGCTCGGCTGCCGGGGACATTTTCTTCGACGAGGGCTCGGCTGCCGGGGACCTTTTCTTCGACGAGGGCTCGGCTGCCGAAGAAAAAATATTCGACGAGGGCTCGGCTGCCGAAGAAAAAATATTCGACGAGGGCTCGGCTGCCGGGGACCTTTTCTTCGACGAGGGCTCGGCTGCCGAAGAAAAAATATTCGACGAGGGCTCGGCTGCCGGGGACCTTTTCTTCGACGAGGGCTCGGCTGCCGAAGAAAAAATATTCGACGAGGGCTCGGCTGCCGGGGACCTTTTCTTCGACGAGGGCTCGGCTGCCGAAGAAAAAATATTCGACGAGGGCTCGGCTGCCGGGGACCTTTTCTTCGACGAGGGCTCGGCTGCCGAAGAAAAAATATTCGACGAGGGCTCGGCTGCCGGGGACCTTTTCTTCGACGAGGGCTCGGCTGCCGAAGAAAAAATATTCGACGAGGGCTCGGCTGCCGGGGACCTTTTCTTCGACGAGGGCTCGGCTGCCGGGGACCTTTTCTTCGACGAGGGCTCGGCTGCCGGGGACCTTTTCTTCGACGAGGGCTCGGCTGCCGGGGACCTTTTCTTCGACGAGGGCTCGCCTGCCGGGGACCTTTTCTTCGACGAGGGCTCGGCTGCCGAAGAAAAAATATTCGACGAGGGCTCGGCTGCCGGGGACCTTTTCTTCGACGAGGGCTCGGCTGCCGGGGACCTTTTCTTCGACGAGGGCTCGGCTGCCGAAGAAAAAATATTCGACGAGGGCTCGGCTGCCGGGGACCTTTTCTTCGACGAGGGCTCGGCTGCCGGGGACCTTTTCTTCGACGAGGGCTCGGCTGCCGGGGACCTTTTCTTCGACGAGGGCTCGGCTGCCGGGGACCTTTTCTTCGACGAGGGCTCGGCTGCCGGGGACCTTTTCTTCGACGAGGGCTCGGCTGCCGAAGAAAAAATATTCGACGAGGGCTCGGCTGCCGGGGACCTTTTCTTCGACGAGGGCTCGGCTGCCGGGGACCTTTTCTTCGACGAGGGCTCGGCTGCCGAAGAAAAAATATTCGACGAGGGCTCGGCTGCCGGGGACCTTTTCTTCGACGAGGGCTCGGCTGCCGGGGACCTTTTCTTCGACGAGGGCTCGGCTGCCGAAGAAAAAATATTCGACGAGGGCTCGGCTGCCGGGGACCTTTTCTTCGACGAGGGCTCGGCTGCCGGGGACCTTTTCTTCGACGAGGGCTCGGCTGCCGGGGACCTTTTCTTCGACGAGGGCTCGGCTGCCGAAGAAAAAATATACGACGAGGGCTCGGCTGCCGGGGACCTTTTCTTCGACGAGGGCTCGGCTGCCGGGGACCTTTTCTTCGACGAGGGCTCGGCTGCCGAAGAAAAAATATTCGACGAGGGCTCGGCTGCCGGGGACCTTTTCTTCGACGAGGGCTCGGCTGCCGGGGACCTTTTCTTCGACGAGGGCTCGGCTGCCGGGGACCTTTTCTTCGACGAGGGCTCGGCTGCCGAAGAAAAAATATTCGACGAGGGCTCGGCTGCCGGGGACCTTTTCTTCGACGAGGGCTCGGCTGCCGGGGACCTTTTCTTCGACGAGGGCTCGGCTGCCGAAGAAAAAATATTCGACGAGGGCTCGGCTGCCGGGGACCTTTTCTTCGACGAGGGCTCGGCTGCCGGGGACCTTTTCTTCGACGAGGGCTCGGCTGCCGAAGAAAAAATATTCGACGAGGGCTCGGCTGCCGGGGACCTTTTCTTCGACGAGGGCTCGGCTGCCGGGGACCTTTTCTTCGACGAGGGCTCGGCTGCCGAAGAAAAAATATTCGACGAGGGCTCGGCTGCCGGGGACCTTTTCTTCGACGAGGGCTCGGCTGCCGGGGACCTTTTCTTCGACGAGGGCTCGGCTGCCGGGGACCTTTTCTTCGACGAGGGCTCGGCTGCCGGGGACCTTTTCTTCGACGAGGGCTCGGCTGCCGGGGACCTTTTCTTCGACGAGGGCTCGGCTGCCGAAGAAAAAATATTCGACGAGGGCTCGGCTGCCGGGGACCTTTTCTTCGACGAGGGCTCGGCTGCCGGGGACCTTTTCTTCGACGAGGGCTCGGCTGCCGGGGACCTTTTCTTCGACGAGGGCTCGGCTGCCGGGGACCTTTTCTTCGACGAGGGCTCGGCTGCCGAAGAAAAAATATTCGACGAGGGCTCGGCTGCCGGGGACCTTTTCTTCGACGAGGGCTCGGCTGCCGGGGACCTTTTCTTCGACGAGGGCTCGGCTGCCGAAGAAAAAATATTCGATGAGGGCTCGGCTGCCGGGGACCTTTTCTTCGACGAGGGCTCGGCTGCCGGGGACCTTTTCTTCGACGAGGGCTCGGCTGCCGAAGAAAAAATATTCGACGAGGGCTCGGCTGCCGGGGACCTTTTCTTCGACGAGGGCTCGGCTGCCGGGGACCTTTTCTTCGACGAGGGCTCGGCTGCCGAAGAAAAAATATTCGACGAGGGCTCGGCTGCCGGGGACCTTTTCTTCGACGAGGGCTCGGCTGCCGGGGACCTTTTCTTCGACGAGGGCTCGGCTGCCGAAGAAAAAATATTCGACGAGGGCTCGGCTGCCGGGGACCTTTTCTTCGACGAGGGCTCGGCTGCCGGGGACCTTTTCTTCGACGAGGGCTCGGCTGCCGGGGACCTTTTCTTCGACGAGGGCTCGGCTGCCGGGGACCTTTTCTTCGACGAGGGCTCGGCTGCCGAAGAAAAAATATTCGACGAGGGCTCGGCTGCCGGGGACCTTTTCTTCGACGAGGGCTCGGCTGCCGGGGACCTTTTCTTCGACGAGGGCTCGGCTGCCGGGGACCTTTTCTTCGACGAGGGCTCGGCTGCCGAAGAAAAAATATTCGACGAGGGCTCGGCTGCCGGGGACCTTTTCTTCGACGAGGGCTCGGCTGCCGGGGACCTTTTCTTCGACGAGGGCTCGGCTGCCGGGGACCTTTTCTTCGACGAGGGCTCGGCTGCCGGGGACCTTTTCTTCGACGAGGGCTCGGCTGCCGGGGACCTTTTCTTCGACGAGGGCTCGGCTGCCGAAGAAAAAATATTCGACGAGGGCTCGGCTGCCGGGGACCTTTTCTTCGACGAGGGCTCGGCTGCCGGGGACCTTTTCTTCGACGAGGGCTCGGCTGCCGGGGACCTTTTCTTCGACGAGGGCTCGGCTGCCGGGGACCTTTTCTTCGACGAGGGCTCGGCTGCCGGGGACCTTTTCTTCGACGAGGGCTCGGCTGCCGGGGACCTTTTCTTCGACGAGGGCTCGGCTGCCGAAGAAAAAATATTCGACGAGGGCTCGGCTGCCGGGGACCTTTTCTTCGACGAGGGCTCGGCTGCCGGGGACCTTTTCTTCGACGAGGGCTCGGCTGCCGGGGACCTTTTCTTCGACGAGGGCTCGGCTGCCGGGGACCTTTTCTTCGACGAGGGCTCGGCTGCCGGGGACCTTTTCTTCGACGAGGGCTCGGCTGCCGAAGAAAAAATATTCGACGAGGGCTCGGCTGCCGGGGACCTTTTCTTCGACGAGGGCTCGGCTGCCGGGGACCTTTTCTTCGACGAGGGCTCGGCTGCCGGGGACCTTTTCTTCGACGAGGGCTCGGCTGCCGGGGACCTTTTCTTCGACGAGGGCTCGGCTGCCGGGGACCTTTTCTTCGACGAGGGCTCGGCTGCCGGGGACCTTTTCTTCGACGAGGGCTCGGCTGCCGGGGACCTTTTCTTCGACGAGGGCTCGGCTGCCGGGGACCTTTTCTTCGACGAGGGCTCGGCTGCCGGGGACCTTTTCTTTGACGAGGGCTCGGCTGCCGGGGACCTTTTCTTCGACGAGGGCTCGGCTGCCGGGGACCTTTTCTTCGACGAGGGCTCGGCTGCCGAAGAAAAAATATTCGACGAGGGCTCGGCTGCCGAAGAAAAAATATTCGACGAGGGCTCGGCTGCCGGGGACCTTTTCTTCGACGAGGGCTCGGCTGCCGAAGAAAAAATATACGACGAGGGCTCGGCTGCCGGGGACCTTTTCTTCGACGAGGGCTCGGCTGCCGGGGACCTTTTCTTCGACGAGGGCTCGGCTGCCGGGGACCTTTTCTTCGACGAGGGCTCGGCTGCCGGGGACCTTTTCTTCGACGAGGGCTCGGCTGCCGGGGACCTTTTCTTCGACGAGGGCTCGGCTGCCGGGGACATTTTCTTCGACGAGGGCTCGGCTGCCGGGGACCTTTTCTTCGACGAGGGCTCGGCTGCCGAAGAAAAAATATTCGACGAGGGCTCGGCTGCCGGGGACCTTTTCTTCGACGAGGGCTCGGCTGCCGAAGAAAAAATATTCGACGAGGGCTCGGCTGCCGGGGACCTTTTCTTCGACGAGGGCTCGGCTGCCGAAGAAAAAATATTCGACGAGGGCTCGGCTGCCGGGGACCTTTTCTTCGACGAGGGCTCGGCTGCCGAAGAAAAAATATTCGACGAGGGCTCGGCTGCCGGGGACCTTTTCTTCGACGAGGGCTCGGCTGCCGAAGAAAAAATATTCGACGAGGGCTCGGCTGCCGGGGACCTTTTCTTCGACGAGGGCTCGGCTGCCGAAGAAAAAATATTCGACGAGGGCTCGGCTGCCGGGGACCTTTTCTTCGACGAGGGCTCGGCTGCCGGGGACCTTTTCTTCGACGAGGGCTCGGCTGCCGGGGACCTTTTCTTCGACGAGGGCTCGGCTGCCGGGGACCTTTTCTTCGACGAGGGCTCGCCTGCCGGGGACCTTTTCTTCGACGAGGGCTCGGCTGCCGAAGAAAAAATATTCGACGAGGGCTCGGCTGCCGGGGACCTTTTCTTCGACGAGGGCTCGGCTGCCGAAGAAAAAATATACGACGAGGGCTCGGCTGCCGGGGACCTTTTCTTCGACGAGGGCTCGGCTGCCGGGGACCTTTTCTTCGACGAGGGCTCGGCTGCCGGGGACCTTTTCTTCGACGAGGGCTCGGCTGCCGGGGACCTTTTCTTCGACGAGGGCTCGGCTGCCGGGGACCTTTTCTTCGACGAGGGCTCGGCTGCCGGGGACATTTTCTTCGACGAGGGCTCGGCTGCCGGGGACCTTTTCTTCGACGAGGGCTCGGCTGCCGAAGAAAAAATATTCGACGAGGGCTCGGCTGCCGAAGAAAAAATATTCGACGAGGGCTCGGCTGCCGGGGACCTTTTCTTCGACGAGGGCTCGGCTGCCGAAGAAAAAATATTCGACGAGGGCTCGGCTGCCGGGGACCTTTTCTTCGACGAGGGCTCGGCTGCCGAAGAAAAAATATTCGACGAGGGCTCGGCTGCCGGGGACCTTTTCTTCGACGAGGGCTCGGCTGCCGAAGAAAAAATATTCGACGAGGGCTCGGCTGCCGGGGACCTTTTCTTCGACGAGGGCTCGGCTGCCGAAGAAAAAATATTCGACGAGGGCTCGGCTGCCGGGGACCTTTTCTTCGACGAGGGCTCGGCTGCCGAAGAAAAAATATTCGACGAGGGCTCGGCTGCCGGGGACCTTTTCTTCGACGAGGGCTCGGCTGCCGGGGACCTTTTCTTCGACGAGGGCTCGGCTGCCGGGGACCTTTTCTTCGACGAGGGCTCGGCTGCCGGGGACCTTTTCTTCGACGAGGGCTCGCCTGCCGGGGACCTTTTCTTCGACGAGGGCTCGGCTGCCGAAGAAAAAATATTCGACGAGGGCTCGGCTGCCGGGGACCTTTTCTTCGACGAGGGCTCGGCTGCCGGGGACCTTTTCTTCGACGAGGGCTCGGCTGCCGAAGAAAAAATATTCGACGAGGGCTCGGCTGCCGGGGACCTTTTCTTCGACGAGGGCTCGGCTGCCGGGGACCTTTTCTTCGACGAGGGCTCGGCTGCCGGGGACCTTTTCTTCGACGAGGGCTCGGCTGCCGGGGACCTTTTCTTCGACGAGGGCTCGGCTGCCGGGGACCTTTTCTTCGACGAGGGCTCGGCTGCCGAAGAAAAAATATTCGACGAGGGCTCGGCTGCCGGGGACCTTTTCTTCGACGAGGGCTCGGCTGCCGGGGACCTTTTCTTCGACGAGGGCTCGGCTGCCGAAGAAAAAATATTCGACGAGGGCTCGGCTGCCGGGGACCTTTTCTTCGACGAGGGCTCGGCTGCCGGGGACCTTTTCTTCGACGAGGGCTCGGCTGCCGGGGACCTTTTCTTCGACGAGGGCTCGGCTGCCGGGGACCTTTTCTTCGACGAGGGCTCGGCTGCCGGGGACCTTTTCTTCGACGAGGGCTCGGCTGCCGAAGAAAAAATATTCGACGAGGGCTCGGCTGCCGGGGACCTTTTCTTCGACGAGGGCTCGGCTGCCGGGGACCTTTTCTTCGACGAGGGCTCGGCTGCCGGGGACCTTTTCTTCGACGAGGGCTCGGCTGCCGGGGACCTTTTCTTCGACGAGGGCTCGGCTGCCGAAGAAAAAATATTCGACGAGGGCTCGGCTGCCGGGGACCTTTTCTTCGACGAGGGCTCGGCTGCCGGGGACCTTTTCTTCGACGAGGGCTCGGCTGCCGAAGAAAAAATATTCGACGAGGGCTCGGCTGCCGGGGACCTTTTCTTCGACGAGGGCTCGGCTGCCGGGGACCTTTTCTTCGACGAGGGCTCGGCTGCCGAAGAAAAAATATTCGACGAGGGCTCGGCTGCCGGGGACCTTTTCTTCGACGAGGGCTCGGCTGCCGGGGACCTTTTCTTCGACGAGGGCTCGGCTGCCGAAGAAAAAATATTCGACGAGGGCTCGGCTGCCGGGGACCTTTTCTTCGACGAGGGCTCGGCTGCCGGGGACCTTTTCTTCGACGAGGGCTCGGCTGCCGAAGAAAAAATATTCGACGAGGGCTCGGCTGCCGGGGACCTTTTCTTCGACGAGGGCTCGGCTGCCGGGGACCTTTTCTTCGACGAGGGCTCGGCTGCCGGGGACCTTTTCTTCGACGAGGGCTCGGCTGCCGGGGACCTTTTCTTCGACGAGGGCTCGGCTGCCGAAGAAAAAATATTCGACGAGGGCTCGGCTGCCGGGGACCTTTTCTTCGACGAGGGCTCGGCTGCCGGGGACCTTTTCTTCGACGAGGGCTCGGCTGCCGGGGACCTTTTCTTCGACGAGGGCTCGGCTGCCGAAGAAAAAATATTCGACGAGGGCTCGGCTGCCGGGGACCTTTTCTTCGACGAGGGCTCGGCTGCCGGGGACCTTTTCTTCGACGAGGGCTCGGCTGCCGGGGACCTTTTCTTCGACGAGGGCTCGGCTGCCGGGGACCTTTTCTTCGACGAGGGCTCGGCTGCCGGGGACCTTTTCTTCGACGAGGGCTCGGCTGCCGAAGAAAAAATATTCGACGAGGGCTCGGCTGCCGGGGACCTTTTCTTCGACGAGGGCTCGGCTGCCGGGGACCTTTTCTTCGACGAGGGCTCGGCTGCCGGGGACCTTTTCTTCGACGAGGGCTCGGCTGCCGGGGACCTTTTCTTCGACGAGGGCTCGGCTGCCGGGGACCTTTTCTTCGACGAGGGCTCGGCTGCCGAAGAAAAAATATTCGACGAGGGCTCGGCTGCCGGGGACCTTTTCTTCGACGAGGGCTCGGCTGCCGGGGACCTTTTCTTCGACGAGGGCTCGGCTGCCGGGGACCTTTTCTTCGACGAGGGCTCGGCTGCCGGGGACCTTTTCTTCGACGAGGGCTCGGCTGCCGGGGACCTTTTCTTCGACGAGGGCTCGGCTGCCGAAGAAAAAATATTCGACGAGGGCTCGGCTGCCGGGGACCTTTTCTTCGACGAGGGCTCGGCTGCCGGGGACCTTTTCTTCGACGAGGGCTCGGCTGCCGGGGACCTTTTCTTCGACGAGGGCTCGGCTGCCGGGGACCTTTTCTTCGACGAGGGCTCGGCTGCCGGGGACCTTTTCTTCGACGAGGGCTCGGCTGCCGGGGACCTTTTCTTCGACGAGGGCTCGGCTGCCGGGGACCTTTTCTTCGACGAGGGCTCGGCTGCCGGGGACCTTTTCTTCGACGAGGGCTCGGCTGCCGGGGACCTTTTCTTTGACGAGGGCTCGGCTGCCGGGGACCTTTTCTTCGACGAGGGCTCGGCTGCCGGGGACCTTTTCTTCGACGAGGGCTCGGCTGCCGAAGAAAAAATATTCGACGAGGGCTCGGCTGCCGAAGAAAAAATATTCGACGAGGGCTCGGCTGCCGGGGACCTTTTCTTCGACGAGGGCTCGGCTGCCGAAGAAAAAATATTCGACGAGGGCTCGGCTGCCGGGGACCTTTTCTTCGACGAGGGCTCGGCTGCCGAAGAAAAAATATACGACGAGGGCTCGGCTGCCGGGGACCTTTTCTTCGACGAGGGCTCGGCTGCCGGGGACCTTTTCTTCGACGAGGGCTCGGCTGCCGGGGACCTTTTCTTCGACGAGGGCTCGGCTGCCGGGGACCTTTTCTTCGACGAGGGCTCGGCTGCCGGGGACATTTTCTTCGACGAGGGCTCGGCTGCCGGGGACCTTTTCTTCGACGAGGGCTCGGCTGCCGAAGAAAAAATATTCGACGAGTGCTCGGCTGCCGGGGACCTTTTCTTCGACGAGGGCTCGGCTGCCGAAGAAAAAATATTCGACGAGGGCTCGGCTGCCGGGGACCTTTTCTTCGACGAGGGCTCGGCTGCCGAAGAAAAAATATTCGACGAGGGCTCGGCTGCCGGGGACCTTTTCTTCGACGAGGGCTCGGCTGCCGAAGAAAAAATATTCGACGAGGGCTCGGCTGCCGGGGACCTTTTCTTCGACGAGGGCTCGGCTGCCGAAGAAAAAATATTCGACGAGGGCTCGGCTGCCGGGGACCTTTTCTTCGACGAGGGCTCGGCTGCCGAAGAAAAAATATTCGACGAGGGCTCGGCTGCCGGGGACCTTTTCTTCGACGAGGGCTCGGCTGCCGGGGACCTTTTCTTCGACGAGGGCTCGGCTGCCGGGGACCTTTTCTTCGACGAGGGCTCGGCTGCCGGGGACCTTTTCTTCGACGAGGGCTCGCCTGCCGGGGACCTTTTCTTCGACGAGGGCTCGGCTGCCGAAGAAAAAATATTCGACGAGGGCTCGGCTGCCGGGGACCTTTTCTTCGACGAGGGCTCGGCTGCCGGGGACCTTTTCTTCGACGAGGGCTCGGCTGCCGAAGAAAAAATATTCGACGAGGGCTCGGCTGCCGGGGACCTTTTCTTCGACGAGGGCTCGGCTGCCGGGGACCTTTTCTTCGACGAGGGCTCGGCTGCCGGGGACCTTTTCTTCGACGAGGGCTCGGCTGCCGGGGACCTTTTCTTCGACGAGGGCTCGGCTGCCGGGGACCTTTTCTTCGACGAGGGCTCGGCTGCCGAAGAAAAAATATTCGACGAGGGCTCGGCTGCCGGGGACCTTTTCTTCGACGAGGGCTCGGCTGCCGGGGACCTTTTCTTCGACGAGGGCTCGGCTGCCGAAGAAAAAATATTCGACGAGGGCTCGGCTGCCGGGGACCTTTTCTTCGACGAGGGCTCGGCTGCCGGGGACCTTTTCTTCGACGAGGGCTCGGCTGCCGGGGACCTTTTCTTCGACGAGGGCTCGGCTGCCGGGGACCTTTTCTTCGACGAGGGCTCGGCTGCCGGGGACCTTTTCTTCGACGAGGGCTCGGCTGCCGAAGAAAAAATATTCGACGAGGGCTCGGCTGCCGGGGACCTTTTCTTCGACGAGGGCTCGGCTGCCGGGGACCTTTTCTTCGACGAGGGCTCGGCTGCCGGGGACCTTTTCTTCGACGAGGGCTCGGCTGCCGGGGACCTTTTCTTCGACGAGGGCTCGGCTGCCGAAGAAAAAATATTCGACGAGGGCTCGGCTGCCGGGGACCTTTTCTTCGACGAGGGCTCGGCTGCCGGGGACCTTTTCTTCGACGAGGGCTCGGCTGCCGAAGAAAAAATATTCGACGAGGGCTCGGCTGCCGTTGACCTTTTCTTCGACGAGGGCTCGGCTGCCGGGGACCTTTTCTTCGACGAGGGCTCGGCTGCCGAAGAAAAAATATTCGACGAGGGCTCGGCTGCCGGGGACCTTTTCTTCGACGAGGGCTCGGCTGCCGGGGACCTTTTCTTCGACGAGGGCTCGGCTGCCGAAGAAAAAATATTCGACGAGGGCTCGGCTGCCGGGGACCTTTTCTTCGACGAGGGCTCGGCTGCCGGGGACCTTTTCTTCGACGAGGGCTCGGCTGCCGAAGAAAAAATATTCGACGAGGGCTCGGCTGCCGGGGACCTTTTCTTCGACGAGGGCTCGGCTGCCGGGGACCTTTTCTTCGACGAGGGCTCGGCTGCCGGGGACCTTTTCTTCGACGAGGGCTCGGCTGCCGGGGACCTTTTCTTCGACGAGGGCTCGGCTGCCGAAGAAAAAATATTCGACGAGGGCTCGGCTGCCGGGGACCTTTTCTTCGACGAGGGCTCGGCTGCCGGGGACCTTTTCTTCGACGAGGGCTCGGCTGCCGGGGACCTTTTCTTCGACGAGGGCTCGGCTGCCGAAGAAAAAATATTCGACGAGGGCTCGGCTGCCGGGGACCTTTTCTTCGACGAGGGCTCGGCTGCCGGGGACCTTTTCTTCGACGAGGGCTCGGCTGCCGGGGACCTTTTCCTTCGACGAGGGCTCGGCTGCCGGGGACCTTTTCTTCGACGAGGGCTCGGCTGCCGGGGACCTTTTCTTCGACGAGGGCTCGGCTGCCGAAGAAAAAATATTCGACGAGGGCTCGGCTGCCGGGGACCTTTTCTTCGACGAGGGCTCGGCTGCCGGGGACCTTTTCTTCGACGAGGGCTCGGCTGCCGGGGACCTTTTCTTCGACGAGGGCTCGGCTGCCGGGGACCTTTTCTTCGACGAGGGCTCGGCTGCCGGGGACCTTTTCTTCGACGAGGGCTCGGCTGCCGGGGACCTTTTCTTCGACGAGGTCTCGGCTGCCGAAGAAAAAATATTCGACGAGGGCTCGGCTGCCGGGGACCTTTTCTTCGACGAGGGCTCGGCTGCCGGGGACCTTTTCTTCGACGAGGGCTCGGCTGCCGGGGACCTTTTCTTCGACGAGGGCTCGGCTGCCGGGGACCTTTTCTTCGACGAGGGCTCGGCTGCCGGGGACCTTTTCTTCGACGAGGGCTCGGCTGCTGAAGAAAAAATATTCGACGAGGGCTCGGCTGCCGGGGACCTTTTCTTCGACGAGGGCTCGGCTGCCGGGGACCTTTTCTTCGACGAGGGCTCGGCTGCCGGGGACCTTTTCTTCGACGAGGGCTCGGCTGCCGGGGACCTTTTCTTCGACGAGGGCTCGGCTGCCGGGGACCTTTTCTTCGACGAGGGCTCGGCTGCCGGGGACCTTTTCTTTGACGAGGGCTCGGCTGCCGGGGACCTTTTCTTCGACGAGGGCTCGGCTGCCGGGGACCTTTTCTTCGACGAGGGCTCGGCTGCCGAAGAAAAAATATTCGACGAGGGCTCGGCTGCCGAAGAAAAAATATTCGACGAGGGCTCGGCTGCCGGGGACCTTTTCTTCGACGAGGGCTCGGCTGCCGAAGAAAAAATATTCGACGAGGGCTCGGCCTGCCGGGGACCTTTTCTTCGACGAGGGCTCGGCTGCCGAAGAAAAAATATACGACGAGGGCTCGGCTGCCGGGGACCTTTTCTTCGACGAGGGCTCGGCTGCCGGGGACCTTTTCTTCGACGAGGGCTCGGCTGCCGGGGACCTTTTCTTCGACGAGGGCTCGGCTGCCGGGGACCCTTTTCTTCGACGAGGGCTCGGCTGCCGGGGACCTTTTCTTCGACGAGGGCTCGGCTGCCGGGGACATTTTCTTCGACGAGGGCTCGGCTGCCGGGGACCTTTTCTTCGACGAGGGCTCGGCTGCCGAAGAAAAAATATTCGACGAGGGCTCGGCTGCCGAAGAAAAAATATTCGACGAGGGCTCGGCTGCCGGGGACCTTTTCTTCGACGAGGGCTCGGCTGCCGAAGAAAAAATATTCGACGAGGGGTCGGCTGCCGGGGACCTTTTCTTCGACGAGGGCTCGGCTGCCGAAGAAAAAATATTCGACGAGGGCTCGGCTGCCGGGGACCTTTTCTTCGACGAGGGCTCGGCTGCCGAAGAAAAAATATTCGACGAGGGCTCGGCTGCCGGGGACCTTTTCTTCGACGAGGGCTCGGCTGCCGAAGAAAAAATATTCGACGAGGGCTCGGCTGCCGGGGACCTTTTCTTCGACGAGGGCTCGGCTGCCGAAGAAAAAATATTCGACGAGGGCTCGGCTGCCGGGGACCTTTTCTTCGACGAGGGCTCGGCTGCCGGGGACCTTTTCTTCGACGAGGGCTCGGCTGCCGGGGACCTTTTCTTCGACGAGGGCTCGGCTGCCGGGGACCTTTTCTTCGACGAGGGCTCGCCTGCCGGGGACCTTTTCTTCGACGAGGGCTCGGCTGCCGAAGAAAAAATATTCGACGAGGGCTCGGCTGCCGGGGACCTTTTCTTCGACGAGGGCTCGGCTGCCGGGGACCTTTTCTTCGACGAGGGCTCGGCTGCCGAAGAAAAAATATTCGACGAGGGCTCGGCTGCCGGGGACCTTTTCTTCGACGAGGGCTCGGCTGCCGGGGACCTTTTCTTCGACGAGGGCTCGGCTGCCGGGGACCTTTTCTTCGACGAGGGCTCGGCTGCCGGGGACCTTTTCTTCGACGAGGGCTCGGCTGCCGAAGAAAAAATATTCGACGAGGGCTCGGCTGCCGGGGACCTTTTCTTCGACGAGGGCTCGGCTGCCGGGGACCTTTTCTTCGACGAGGGCTCGGCTGCCGAAGAAAAAATATTCGACGAGGGCTCGGCTGCCGGGGACCTTTTCTTCGACGAGGGCTCGGCTGCCGGGGACCTTTTCTTCGACGAGGGCTCGGCTGCCGAAGAAAAAATATTCGACGATGGGCTCGGCTGCCGGGGACCTTTTCTTCGACGAGGGCTCGGCTGCCGGGGACCTTTTCTTCGACGAGGGCTCGGCTGCCGGGGACCTTTTCTTCGACGAGGGCTCGGCTGCCGAAGAAAAAATATACGACGAGGGCTCGGCTGCCGGGGACCTTTTCTTCGACGAGGGCTCGGCTGCCGGGGACCTTTTCTTCGACGAGGGCTCGGCTGCCGAAGAAAAAATATTCGACGAGGGCTCGGCTGCCGGGGACCTTTTCTTCGACGAGGGCTCGGCTGCCGGGGACCTTTTCTTCGACGAGGGCTCGGCTGCCGGGGACCTTTTCTTCGACGAGGGCTCGGCTGCCGGGGACCTTTTCTTCGACGAGGGCTCGGCTGCCGAAGAAAAAATATTCGACGAGGGCTCGGCTGCCGGGGACCTTTTCTTCGACGAGGGCTCGGCTGCCGAAGAAAAAATATTCGACGAGGGCTCGGCTGCCGGGGACCTTTTCTTCGACAGGGCTCGGCTGCCGAAGAAAAAATATCGACGAGGGCTCGGCTGCCGGGGACCTTTTCTTCGACGAGGGCTCGGCTGCCGAAGAAAAAATATTCGACGAGGGCTCGGCTGCCGGGGACCTTTTCTTCGACGAGGGCTCGGCCTGCCGAAGAAAAAATATTCGACGAGGGCTCGGCTGCCGGGGACCTTTTCTTCGACGAGGGCTCGGCTGCCGGGGACCTTTTCTTCGACGAGGGCTCGGCTGCCGGGGACCTTTTCTTCGACGAGGGCTCGGCTGCCGGGGACCTTTTCTTCGACGAGGGCTCGCCCTGCCGGGGACCTTTTCTTCGACGAGGGGCTCGGCTGCCGAAGAAAAATATTCGACGACGGGCTCGGCTGCCGGGGACCTTTTCTTCGACGAGGGCTCGGCTGCCGGGGACCTTTTCTTCGACGAGGGCTCGGCTGCCGAAGAAAAAATATTCGACGAGGGCTCGGCTGCCGGGGACCTTTTCTTCGACGAGGGCTCGGCTGCCGGGGACCTTTTCTTCGACGAGGGCTCGGCTGCCGGGGACCTTTTCTTCGACGAGGGCTCGGCTGCTGAAGAAAAAATATTCGACGAGGGCTCGGCTGCCGGGGACCTTTTCTTCGACGAGGGCTCGGCTGCCGGGGACCTTTTCTTCGACGAGGGCTCGGACTGCCGGGGACCTTTTCTTCGACGAGGGCTCGGCTGCCGGGGACCTTTTCTTCGACGAGGGCTCGGCTGCCGGGGACCTTTTCTTCGACGAGGGCTCGGCTGCCGGGGACCTTTTCTTTGACGAGGGCTCGGCTGCCGGGGACCTTTTCTTCGACGAGGGCTCGGCTGCCGGGGACCTTTTCTTCGACGAGGGCTCGGCTGCCGAAGAAAAAATATTCGACGAGGGCTCGGCTGCCGAAGAAAAAATATTCGACGAGGGCTCGGCTGCCGGGGACCCTTTTTCTTCGACGAGGGCTCGGCTGCCGAAGAAAAAATATTCGACGAGGGCTCGGCTGCCGGGGACCTTTCTTCGACGAGGGCTCGGCTGCCGAAGGAAAAAATATACGACGAGGGCTCGGCTGCCGGGGACCTTTTCTTCGACGAGGGCTCGGCTGCCGGGGACCTTTTCTTCGACGAGGGCTCGGCTGCCGGGGACCTTTTCTTCGACGAGGGCTCGGCCTGCCGGGGACCTTTTCTTCGACGAGGGCTCGGCTGCCGGGGACCTTTTCTTCGACGAGGGCTCGGCTGCCGGGGACATTTTCTTCGACGAGGGCTCGGCTGCCGGGGACCTTTTCTTCGACGAGGGCTCGGCTGCCGAAGAAAAAATATTCGACGAGGGCTCGGCTGCCGAAGAAAAAATATTCGACGAGGGCTCGGCTGCCGGGGACCTTTTCTTCGACGAGGGCTCGGCTGCCGAAGAAAAAATATTCGACGAGGGGTCGGCTGCCGGGGACCTTTTCTTCGACGAGGGCTCGGCTGCCGAAGAAAAAATATTCGACGAGGGCTCGGCTGCCGGGGACCTTTTCTTCGACGAGGGCTCGGCTGCCGAAGAAAAATATCGACGAGGGCTCGGCTGCCGGGGACCTTTTCTTCGACGAGGGGCTCGGCTGCCGAAGAAAAAATATTCGACGAGGGCTCGGCTGCCGGGGACCTTTTCTTCGACGAGGGCTCGGCTGCCGAAGAAAAAATATTCGACGAGGGCTCGGCTGCCGGGGACCTTTTCTTCGACGAGGTCTCGGCTGCCGGGGACCTTTTCTTCGACGAGGGCTCGGCTGCCGGGGACCTTTTCTTCGACGAGGGCTCGGCTGCCGGGGACCTTTTCTTCGACGAGGGCTCGCCTGCCGGGGACCTTTTCTTCGACGAGGGCTCGGCTGCCGAAGAAAAAATATTCGACGAGGGCTCGGCTGCCGGGGACCTTTCTTCGACGAGGGGCTCGGCTGCCGGGGACCTTTTCTTCGACGAGGGCTCGGCTGCCGAAGAAAAAATATTCGACGAGGGCTCGGCTGCCGGGGACCTTTTCTTCGACGAGGGCTCGGCTGCCGGGGACCTTTTCTTCGACGAGGGCTCGGCTGCCGGGGACCTTTTCTTCGACGAGGGCTCGGCTGCCGGGGACCTTTTCTTCGACGAGGGCTCGGCTGCCGAAGAAAAAATATTCGACGAGGGCTCGGCTGCCGGGGACCTTTTCTTCGACGAGGGCTCGGCTGCCGGGGACCTTTTCTTCGACGAGGGCTCGGCTGCCGAAGAAAAAATATTCGAACGAGGGCTCGGCTGCCGGGACCTTTTCTTCGACGAGGGCTCGGCTGCCGGGGACCTTTTCTTCGACGAGGGGCTCGGCTGCCGAAGAAAAAATATTCGACGAGGGCTCGGCTGCCGGGGACCTTTTCTTCGACGAGGGCTCGGCTGCCGGGGACCTTTTCTTCGACGAGGGCTCGGCTGCCGGGGACCTTTTCTTCGACGAGGGCTCGGCTGCCGAAGAAAAAAATATACGACGAGGGCTCGGCTGCCGGGGACCTTTTCTTCGACGAGGGCTCGGCTGCCGGGGACCTTTTCTTCGACGAGGGGCTCGGCTGCCGAAGAAAAAATATTCGACGAGGGCTCGGCTGCCGGGGACCTTTTCTTCGACGAGGGCTCGGCTGCCGGGGACCTTTTCTTCGACGAGGGCTCGGCTGCCGGGGGACCTTTTCTTCGACGAGGGCTCGGCTGCCGGGGACCTTTTCTTCGACGAGGGCTCGGCTGCCGAAGAAAAAATATTCGACGAGGGCTCGGCTGCCGGGGACCTTTTCTTCGACGAGGGCTCGGCTGCCGGGGACCTTTTCTTCGACGAGGGCTCGGCTGCCGGGGACCTTTTCTTCGACGAGGGCTCGGCTGCCGGGGACCTTTTCTTCGACGAGGGCTCGGCTGCCGGGGACCTTTTCTTCGACGAGGGCTCGGCTGCCGGGGACCTTTTCTTCGACGAGGGCTCGGCTGCCGAAGAAAAATATTCGACGAGGGCTCGGCTGCCGGGGACCTTTTCTTCGACGAGGGCTCGGCTGCCGGGGACCTTTTCTTCGACGAGGCTCGGCTGCCGGGGACCTTTTCTTCGACGAGGGCTCGGCTGCCGGGGACCTTTTCTTCGACGAGGGCTCGGCTGCCGGGGACCTTTTCTTCGACGAGGGCTCGGCTGCCGGGGACCTTTTCTTCGACGAGGGCTCGGCTGCCGGGGACCTTTTCTTCGACGAGGGCTCGGCTGCCGGGGACCTTTTCTTCGACGAGGGCTCGGCTGCCGGGGACCTTTTCTTGACGAGGGCTCGGCTGCCGGGACCTTTTCTTCGACGAGGGCTCGGCTGCCGGGGACCTTTTCCTTCGACGAGGGCTCGGCTGCCGAAGAAAAAATATTCGACGAGGGCTCGGCTGCCGAAGAAAAAATATTCGACGAGGGCTCGGCTGCCGGGGACCTTTTCTTCGACGAGGGCTCGGCTGCCGAAGAAAAAATATTCGACGAGGGCTCGGCTGCCGGGGACCTTTTCTTCGACGAGGGCTCGGCTGCCGAAGAAAAAATATACGACGAGGGCTCGGCTGCCGGGGACCTTTTCTTCGACGAGGGCTCGGCTGCCGGGGACCTTTTCTTCGACGAGGGCTCGGCTGCCGGGGACCTTTTCTTCGACGAGGGCTCGGCTGCCGGGGACCTTTTCTTCGACGAGGGCTCGGCTGCCGGGGACCTTTTCTTCGACGAGGGCTCGGCTGCCGGGGACATTTTCTTCGACGAGGGCTCGGCTGCCGGGGACCTTTTCTTCGACGAGGGCTCGGCTGCCGAAGAAAAAATATTCGACGAGGGCTCGGCTGCCGAAGAAAAAATATTCGACGAGGGCTCGGCTGCCGGGGACCTTTTCTTCGACGAGGGCTCGGCTGCCGAAGAAAAAATATTCGACGAGGGCTCGGCTGCCGGGGACCTTTTCTTCGACGAGGGCTCGGCTGCCGAAGAAAAAATATTCGACGAGGGCTCGGCTGCCGGGGACCTTTTCTTCGACGAGGGCTCGGCTGCCGAAGAAAAAATATTCGACGAGGGCTCGGCTGCCGGGGACCTTTTCTTCGACGAGGGCTCGGCTGCCGAAGAAAAAATATTCGACGAGGGCTCGGCTGCCGGGGACCTTTTCTTCGACGAGGGCTCGGCTGCCGAAGAAAAAATATTCGACGAGGGCTCGGCTGCCGGGGACCTTTTCTTCGACGAGGGCTCGGCTGCCGGGGACCTTTCTTCGACGAGGGCTCGGCTGCCGGGGACCTTTTCTTCGACGAGGGCTCGGCTGCCGGGGACCTTTTCTTCGACGAGGGCTCGCCTGCCGGGGACCTTTTCTTCGACGAGGGCTCGGCTGCCGAAGAAAAAATATTCGACGAGGGCTCGGCTGCCGGGGACCTTTTCTTCGACGAGGGCTCGGCTGCCGGGGACCTTTTCTTCGACGAGGGCTCGGCTGCCGAAGAAAAATATTCGACGAGGGCTCGGCTGCCGGGGACCTTTTCTTCGACGAGGGCTCGGCTGCCGGGGACCTTTTCTTCGACGAGGGCTCGGCTGCCGGGGACCTTTTCTTCGACGAGGGCTCGGCTGCCGGGGACCTTTTCTTCGACGAGGGCTCGGCTGCCGGGGACCTTTTCTTCGACGAGGGCTCGGCTGCCGAAGAAAAAATATTCGACGAGGGCTCGGCTGCCGGGGACCTTTTCTTCGACGAGGGCTCGGCTGCCGGGGACCTTTTCTTCGACGAGGGCTCGGCTGCCGAAGAAAAAATATTCGACGAGGGCTCGGCTGCCGGGGACCTTTTCTTCGACGAGGGCTCGGCTGCCGGGACCTTTTCTTCGACGAGGGCTCGGCTGCCGGGACTTTTCTTCGACGAGGGCTCGGCTGCCGGGGACCTTTTCTTCGACGAGGGCTCGGCTGCCGGGGACCTTTTCTTCGACGAGGGCTCGGCTGCCGAAGAAAAAATATTCGACGAGGGCTCGGCTGCCGGGGACCTTTTCTTCGACGAGGGCTCGGCTGCCGGGGACCTTTTCTTCGACGAGGGCTCGGCTGCCGGGGACCTTTTCTTCGACGAGGGCTCGGCTGCCGAAGAAAAATATTCGACGAGGCTCGGCTGCCGGGGACCTTTTCTTCGACGAGGGCTCGGCTGCCGGGGACCTTTTCTTCGACGAGGGCTCGGCTGCCGAAGAAAAAATATTCGACGAGGGCTCGGCTGCCGTTGACCTTTTCTTCGACGAGGGCTCGGCTGCCCGGGGACCTTTTCTTCGACGAGGGCTCGGCTGCCGAAGAAAAAATATTCGACGAGGGGCTCGGCTGCCGGGGACCTTTTCTTCGACGAGGGCTCGGCTGCCGGGGGACCTTTTCTTCGACGAGGGCTCGGCTGCCGAAGAAAAAATATTCGACGAGGGCTCGGCTGCCGGGGACCTTTTCTTCGACGAGGGCTCGGCTGCCGGGGACCTTTTCTTCGACGAGGGCTCGGCTGCCGAAGAAAAAATATTCGACGAGGGCTCGGCTGCCGGGGACCTTTTCTTCGACGAGGGCTCGGCTGCCGGGGACCTTTTCTTCGACGAGGGCTCGGCTGCCGGGGACCTTTTCTTCGACGAGGGCTCGGCTGCCGGGGACCTTTTCTTCGACGAGGGCTCGGCTGCCGAAGAAAAAATATTCGACGAGGGCTCGGCTGCCGGGGACCTTTTCTTCGACGAGGGCTCGGCTGCCGGGGACCTTTTCTTCGACGAGGGCTCGGCTGCCGGGGACCTTTTCTTCGACGAGGGCTCGGCTGCCGAAGAAAAAATATTCGACGAGGGCTCGGCTGCCGGGGACCTTTTCTTCGACGAGGGCTCGGCTGCCGGGGACCTTTTCTTCGACGAGGGCTCGGCTGCCGGGGACCTTTTCTTCGACGAGGGCTCGGCTGCCGGGGACCTTTTCTTCGACGAGGGCTCGGCTGCCGGGACCTTTTCTTCGACGAGGGCTCGGCTGCCGAAGAAAAAATATTCGACGAGGGCTCGGCTGCCGGGGACCTTTTCTCTTCGACGAGGGCTCGGCTGCCGGGGACCTTTTCTTCGACGAGGGCTCGGCTGCCGGGGACCTTTTCTTCGACGAGGGCTCGGCTGCCGGGGACCTTTTCTTCGACGAGGGCTCGGCTGCCGGGGACCTTTTCTTCGACGAGGGCTCGGCTGCCGGGGACCTTTTCTTCGACGAGGGCTCGGCTGCCGAAGAAAAAATATTCGACGAGGGCTCGGCTGCCGGGGACCTTTTCTTCGACGAGGGCTCGGCTGCCGGGGACCTTTTCTTCGACGAGGGCTCGGCTGCCGGGGACCTTTTCTTCGACGAGGGCTCGGCTGCCGGGGACCTTTTCTTCGACGAGGGCTCGGCTGCCGGGGACCTTTTCTTCGACGAGGGCTCGGCTGCCGAAGAAAAAATATTCGACGAGGGCTCGGCTGCCGGGGACCTTTTCTTCGACGAGGGCTCGGCTGCCGGGGACCTTTTCTTCGACGAGGGCTCGGCTGCCGGGGACCTTTTCTTCGACGAGGGCTCGGCTGCCGGGGACCTTTTCTTCGACGAGGGCTCGGCTGCCGGGGACCTTTTCTTCGACGAGGGCTCGGCTGCCGGGGACCTTTTCTTTGACGAGGGCTCGGCTGCCGGGGACCTTTTCTTCGACGAGGGCTCGGCTGCCGGGGACCTTTTCTTCGACGAGGGCTCGGCTGCCGAAGAAAAAATATTCGACGAGGGCTCGGCTGCCGAAGAAAAAATATTCGACGAGGGCTCGGCTGCCGGGGACCTTTTCTTCGACGAGGGCTCGGCTGCCGAAGAAAAAATATTCGACGAGGGCTCGGCTGCCGGGGACCTTTTCTTCGACGAGGGCTCGGCTGCCGAAGAAAAAATATACGACGAGGGCTCGGCTGCCGGGGACCTTTTCTTCGACGAGGGCTCGGCTGCCGGGGACCTTTTCTTCGACGAGGGCTCGGCTGCCGGGGGACCTTTCTTCGACGAGGGCTCGGCTGCCGGGACCTTTTCTTCGACGAGGGCTCGGCTGCCGGGGACCTTTTCTTCGACGAGGGCTCGGCTGCCGGGGACATTTTCTTCGACGAGGGCTCGGCTGCCGGGGACCTTTTCTTCGACGAGGGCTCGGCTGCCGAAGAAAAAATATTCGACGAGGGCTCGGCTGCCGAAGAAAAAATATTCGACGAGGGCTCGGCTGCCGGGGACCTTTTCTTCGACGAGGGCTCGGCTGCCGAAGAAAAAATATTCGACGAGGGCTCGGCTGCCGGGGACCTTTTCTTCGACGAGGGCTCGGCTGCCGAAGAAAAAATATTCGACGAGGGCTTTCTTTTCCGGCTGCCGGGGACCTTTTCTTCGACGAGGGCTCGGCTGCCGAAGAAAAAATATTCGACGAGGGCTCGGCTGCCGGGACCTTTTCTTCGACGAGGGCTCGGCTGCCGAAGAAAAAATATTCGACGAGGGCTCGGCTGCCGGGGACCTTTTCTTCGACGAGGGCTCGGCTGCCGAAGAAAAAATATTCGACGAGGGCTCGGCTGCCGGGGACCTTTTCTTCGACGAGGGCTCGGCTGCCGGGGACCTTTTCTTCGACGAGGGCTCGGCTGCCGGGACCTTTTCTTCGACGAGGGCTCGGCTGCCGGGGACCTTTTCTTCCGACGAGGGCTCGCCTGCCGGGGACCTTTTCTTCGACGAGGGCTCGGCTGCCGAAGAAAAAATATTCGACGAGGGCTCGGCTGCCGGGACCTTTTCTTCGACGAGGGCTCGGCTGCCGGGGACCTTTTCTTCGACGAGGGCTCGGCTGCCGAATAAAAAATATTCGAGGGCTCGGCTGCCGGGGACCTTTTCTTCGACGAGGGCTCGGCTGCCGGGGACCTTTTCTTCGACGAGGGCTCGGCTGCCGGGGACCTTTTCTTCGACGAGGGCTCGGCTGCCGGGGACCTTTTCTTCGACGAGGCTCGGCTGCCGGGGACCTTTTCTTCGACGAGGGCTCGGCTGCCGAAGAAAAAAATATTCGACGAGGGCTCGGCTGCCGGGGACCTTTTCTTCGACGAGGGCTCGGCTGCCGGGGACCTTTTCTTCGACGAGGGCTCGGCTGCCGAAGAAAAAATATTCGACGAGGGCTCGGCTGCCGGGGACCTTTTCTTCGACGAGGGCTCGGCTGCCGGGGACCTTTTCTTCGACGAGGGCTCGGCTGCCGAAGAAAAAATATTCGACGAGGGCTCGGCTGCCGGGGACCTTTTCTTCGACGAGGGCTCGGCTGCCGGGGACCTTTTCTTCGACGAGGGCTCGGCTGCCGGGACCTTTTCTTCGACGAGGGCTCGGCTGCCGAAGAAAAAATATACGACGAGGGCTCGGCTGCCGGGGACCTTTTCTTCGACGAGGGCTCGGCTGCCGGGGACCTTTTCTTCGACGAGGGCTCGGCTGCCGAGGAAAAAATATTCGACGAGGGCTCGGCTGCCGGGGACCTTTTCTTCGACGAGGGGCTCGGCTGCCGGGGACCTTTTCTTCGACGAGGGCTCGGCTGCCGGGGACCTTTTCTTCGACGAGGGCTCGGCTGCCGAAGAAAAAATATTCGACGAGGGCTCGGCTGCCGGGGACCTTTTCTTCGACGAGGGCTCGGCTGCCGGGGACCTTTTCTTCGACGAGGGCTCGGCTGCCGAAGAAAAAATATTCGACGAGGGCTCGGCTGCCGGGGACCTTTTCTCGACGAGGCTCGGCTGCCGGTGACCTTTTCTTCGACGAGGGCTCGGCTGCCGAAGAAAAAATATTCGACGAGGGCTCGGCTGCCGGGGACCTTTCTTCGACGAGGGCTCGGCCTGCCGGGACCTTTTCTTCGACGAGGGCTCGGCTGCCGAAGAAAAATATTCGACGAGGGCTCGGCTGCCGGGGACCTTTTCTTCGACGAGGGCTCGGCTGCCGGGGACCTTTTCTTCGACGAGGGCTCGGCTGCCGGGGACCTTTTCTTCGACGAGGGCTCGGCTGCCGGGGACCTTTTCTTCGACGAGGGCTCGGCTGCCGGGGACCTTTTCTTCGACGAGGGCTCGGCTGCCGGGGACCTTTTCTTCGACGAGGGCTCGGCTGTCCGGGGACCTTTTCTTCGACGAGGGCTCGGCTGCCGGGGACCTTTTCTTCGACGAGGGCTCGGCTGCCGGGGACCTTTTCTTCGACGAGGGCTCGGCTGCCGAAGAAAAAATATTCGACGAGGGCTCGGCTGCCGGGGACCTTTTCTTCGACGAGGGCTCGGCTGCCGGGGACCTTTTCTTCGACGAGGGCTCGGCTGCCGAAGAAAAAATATTCGACGAGGGCTCGGCTGCCGGGGACCTTTTCTTCGACGAGGGCTCGGCTGCCGGGGACCTTTTCTTCGACGAGGGCTCGGCTGCCGAAGAAAAATATTCGACGAGGGCTCGGCTGCCGGGGACCTTTTCTTCGACGAGGGCTCGGCTGCCGGGGACCTTTTCTTCGACGAGGGCTCGGCTGCCGAAGAAAAAATATTCGACGAGGGCTCGGCTGCCGGGGACCTTTTCTTCGACGAGGGCTCGGCTGCCGGGGACCTTTTCTTCGACGAGGGCTCGGCTGCCGAAGAAAAAATATTCGACGAGGGCTCGGCTGCCGGGGACCTTTTCTTCGACGAGGGCTCGGCTGCCGGGGACCTTTTCTTCGACGAGGGCTCGGCTGCCGGGGACCTTTTCTTCGACGAGGGCTCGGCTGCCGAAGAAAAAATATTCGACGAGGGGCTCGGCTGCCGGGGACCTTTTCTTCGACGAGGCTCGGCTGCCGGGGACCTTTTCTTCGACGAGGGCTCGGCTGCCGGGGACCTTTTCTTCGACGAGGGCTCGGCTGCCGGGGACCTTTTCTTCGACGAGGGCTCGGCTGCCGGGGACCTTTTCTTCGACGAGGGCTCGGCTGCCGAAGAAAAAATATTCGACGAGGGCTCGGCTGCCGGGGACTTTTCTTCGACGAGGGCTCGGCTGCCAGGGACCTTTTCTTCGACGAGGGCTCGGCTGCCGGGGACCTTTTCTTCGACGAGGGCTCGGCTGCCGGGGACCTTTTCTTCGACGAGGGCTCGGCTGCCGGGGACCTTTTCTTCGACGAGGGCTCGGCTGCCGGGGACCTTTTCTTCGACGAGGGCTCGGCTGCCGAAGAAAAAATATTCGACGAGGGCTCGGCTGCCGGGGACCTTTTCTTCGACGAGGGCTCGGCTGCCGGGGACCTTTTCTTCGACGAGGGCTCGGCTGCCGGGGACCTTTTCTTCGACGAGGGCTCGGCTGCCGGGGACCTTTTCTTCGACGAGGGCTCGGCTGCCGAAGAAAAAATATTCGACGAGGGCTCGGCTGCCGGGGACCTTTTCTTCGACGAGGGCTCGGCTGCCGGGGACCTTTCTTCGACGAGGGCTCGGCTGCCGGGGACCTTTTCTTCGACGAGGGCTCGGCTGCCGAAGAAAAAATATTCGACGAGGGCTCGGCTGCCGGGGACCTTTTCTTCGACGAGGGCTCGGCTGCCGGGGACCTTTTCTTCGACGAGGGCTCGGCTGCCGGGGACCTTTCTTCGACGAGGGCTCGGCTGCCGAAGAAAAATATTCGACGAGGGCTCGGCTGCCGGGGACCTTTTCTTCGACGAGGGCTCGGCTGCCGGGGACCTTTTCTTCGACGAGGGCTCGGCTGCCGGGGACCTTTTCTTCGACGAGGGCTCGGCTGCCGGGGACCTTTTCTTCGACGAGGGCTCGGCTGCCGAAGAAAAAATATTCGACGAGGGCTCGGCTGCCGGGGACCTTTTCTTCGACGAGGGCTCGGCTGCCGGGGACCTTTTCTTCGACGAGGGCTCGCTGCCGGGGACCTTTTCTTCGACGAGGGCTCGGCTGCCGGGGACCTTTTCTTCGACGAGGGCTCGGCTGCCGGGGACCTTTTCTTCGACGAGGGCTCGGCTGCCGAAGAAAAATATTCGACGAGGGCTCGGCTGCCGGGGACCTTTTCTTCGACGAGGGCTCGGCTGCCGGGGACCTTTTCTTCGACGAGGGCTCGGCTGCCGAAGAAAAAATATTCGACGAGGGCTCGGCTGCCGGGGACCTTTTCTTCGACGAGGGCTCGGCTGCCGGGGACCTTTTCTTCGACGAGGGCTCGGCTGCCGAAGAAAAAATATTCGACGAGGGCTCGGCTGCCGGGGACCTTTTCTTCGACGAGGGCTCGGCTGCCGGGGACCCTTTTCCTTCGACGAGGGCTCGGCTGCCGGGGACCTTTTCTTCGACGAGGGCTCGGCTGCCGAAGAAAAAATATTCGACGAGGGCTCGGCTGCCGGGGACCTTTTCTTCGACGAGGGCTCGGCTGCCGGGGACCTTTTCTTCGACGAGGGCTCGGCTGCCGGGGACCTTTTCTTCGACGAGGGCTCGGCTGCCGGGGACCTTTTCTTCGACGAGGGCTCGGCTGCCGGGGACCTTTTCTTCGACGAGGGCTCGGCTGCCGAAGAAAAAATATTCGACGAGGGCTCGGCTGCCGGGGACCTTTTCTTCGACGAGGGCTCGGCTGCCGGGGACCTTTTCTTCGACGAGGGCTCGGCTGCCGGGGACCTTTTCCTTCGACGAGGGCTCGGCTGCCGAAGAAAAAAATATTCGACGAGGGCTCGGCTGCCGGGGACCTTTTCTTTCGACGAGGGCTCGGCTGCCGGGGACCTTTTCTTCGACGAGGGCTCGGCTGCCGAAGAAAAAATATTCGACGAGGGCTCGGCTGCCGGGGACCTTTTCTTCGACGAGGGCTCGGCTGCCGGGGACCTTTTCTTCGACGAGGGCTCGGCTGCCGAAGAAAAAATATTCGACGAGGGCTCGGCTGCCGGGGACCTTTTCTTCGACGAGGGCTCGGCTGCCGGGGACCTTTTCTTCGACGAGGGCTCGGCTGCCGGGGACCTTTTCTTCGACGAGGGCTCGGCTGCCGGGGACCTTTTCTTCGACGAGGGCTCGGCTGCCGGGGACCTTTTCTTCGACGAGGGCTCGGCTGCCGGGGACCTTTTCTTCGACGAGGGCTCGGCTGCCGAAGAAAAAATATTCGACGAGGGCTCGGCTGCCGGGGACCTTTTCTTCGACGAGGGCTCGGCTGCCGAAGAAAAATATTCGACGAGGGCTCGGCTGCCGGGGACCTTTTCTTCGACGAGGGCTCGGCTGCCGAAGAAAAAATATTCGACGAGGGCTCGGCTGCCGGGGACCTTTTCTTCGACGAGGGCTCGGCTGCCGAAGAAAAAATATTCGACGAGGGCTCGGCTGCCGGGGACCTTTCTTCGACGAGGGCTCGGCTGCCGAAGAAAAAATATTCGACGAGGGCTCGGCTGCCGGGGACCTTTTCTTCGACGAGGGCTCGGCTGCCGAAGAAAAAAATATTCGACGAGGGCTCGGCTGCCGGGGACCTTTTCTTCGACGAGGTCTCGGCTGCCGGGGACCTTTTCTTCGACGAGGGCTCGGCTGCCGGGGACCTTTTCTTCGACGAGGGCTCGGCTGCCGGGGACCTTTTCTTCGACGAGGGCTCGGCTGCCGGGGACCTTTTCTTCGACGAGGGCTCGGCTGCCGAAGAAAAAATATTCGACGAGGGCTCGGCTGCCGGGGACCTTTTCTTCGACGAGGGCTCGGCTGCCGGGGACCTTTTCTTCGACGAGGGCTCGGCTGCCGGGGACCTTTTCTTCGACGAGGGCTCGGCTGCCGGGGACCTTTTCTTCGACGAGGGCTCGGCTGCCGGGGACCTTTTCTTCGACGAGGGCTCGGCTGCCGGGGACCTTTTCTTCGACGAGGGCTCGGCTGCCGAAGAAAAAATATTCGACGAGGGCTCGGCTGCCGGGACCTTTTCTTCGACGAGGGCTCGGCTGCCGGGGACCTTTTCTTCGACGAGGGCTCGGCTGCCGGGGACCTTTCTTCGACGAGGGCTCGGCTGCCGGGACCTTTTCTTCGACGAGGGCTCGGCTGCCGGGGACCTTTTCTTCGACGAGGGCTCGGCTGCCGGGGACCTTTTCTTCGACGAGGGCTCGGCTGCCGAAGAAAAAATATTCGACGAGGGCTCGGCTGCCGGGGACCTTTTCTTCGACGAGGGCTCGGCTGCCGGGGACCTTTTCTTCGACGAGGGCTCGGCTGCCGGGACCTTTTCTTCGACGAGGGCTCGGCTGCCGGGGACCTTTTCTTCGACGAGGGCTCGGCTGCCGGGGACCTTTTCTTCGACGAGGGCTCGGCTGCCGAAAGAAAAAATATTCGACGAGGGCTCGGCTGCCGGGGACCTTTTCTTCGACGAGGGCTCGGCTGCCGAAGAAAAAAATATTCGACGAGGGCTCGGCTGCCGAAGAAAAAATATTCGACGAGGGCTCGGCTGCCGGGGACCTTTTCTTCGACGAGGGCTCGGCTGCCGGGGACCTTTTCTTCGACGAGGGCTCGGCTGCCGGGGACCTTTTCTTCGACGAGGGCTCGGCTGCCGGGGACCTTTTCTTCGACGAGGGCTCGGCTGCCGGGGACCTTTTCTTCGACGAGGGCTCGGCTGCCGAAGAAAAAATATTCGACGAGGGCTCGGCTGCCGGGGACTTTCTTCGACGAGGGCTCGGCTGCCGAAGAAAAAATATTCGACGAGGGCTCGGCTGCCGGGGACCTTTTCTTCGACGAGGGCTCGGCTGCCGGGGGACCTTTTCTTCGACGAGGGCTCGGCTGCCGGGGACCTTTTCTTCGACGAGGGCTCGGCTGCCGGGGACCTTTTCTTCGACGAGGGGCTCGGCTGCCGGGGACCTTTTCTTCGACGAGGGCTCGGCTGCCGAAGAAAAAATATTCGACGAGGGCTCGGCTGCCGGGGACCTTTTCTTCGACGAGGGCTCGGCTGCCGGGGACCTTTTCTTCGACGAGGCTCGGCTGCCGGGGACCTTTTCTTCGACGAGGGCTCGGCTGCCGGGGACCTTTTCTTCGACGAGGGCTCGGCTGCCGAAGAAAAAATATTCGACGAGGGCTCGGCTGCCGGGGACCTTTTCTTCGACGAGGGCTCGGCTGCCGAAGAAAAAATATTCGACGAGGGCTCGGCTGCCGGGGACCTTTTCTTCGACGAGGGCTCGGCTGCCGGGGACCTTTTCTTCGACGAGGGCTCGGCTGCCGGGGACCTTTTCTTCGACGAGGGCTCGGCTGCCGAAGAAAAAATATTCGACGAGGGCTCGGCTGCGGGGACCTTTTCTTCGACGAGGGCTCGGCTGCCGGGGACCTTTTCTTCGACGAGGGCTCGGGGA
>NW_026293344.1:0-44450 GCF_026419915.1 Harpia harpyja
AAAATTTCTTTCTGTCTTTCTTTCTTTCTTTCTTCCTTTCTTTTTCCTTTGTTTCTTTATTCTTTCTTTGTTTCTTTATTCTTTCTTTTTTTCATTCTTTGTTTTTTCTTTATTCTTTCTTTTTTCTTTCTTTCTTTTTTCTTTCTTTCTTTCATTGTTCTTTCTTCTTCCTTTTTTCCTTTCTCATTTCTTCCTTCCTTTCTTTTTTACTGTCTTTTTTCATTCTTTGTTTCTTTATTCTTTCTTTTTTCTTTCTTTCCTTTCTTTTTTTACTCTTTTCTTTCTTTCTTTCTTTTCTCTTTCTTTTTCTATCGTCCGTCTTTCTTTTTACTTTCTTTCTTTTTTCTTTTTCTTTCTATCTTCTTTCTTTCTTTTTTCTTTTATCTTTCTGCCTTTTTCATTCTTTCTTTCTTTTTTCTATCTTCTTTCTTCTTTTTTTTTTCTTTCTCTTTTCTTTATTTCTATTTCTTTCTATCTTCTTTCTTTCTTTCTTTCTATCTTTCTTTCTTTCTTTCTTTTTTTCTTTCCTTCTGTTTTCTTTCTTTATTTTTTCTTTTTTCTTTCTTTCTTTTTTCTTTCTTTCCTTCTTTATCTGTTCTTTCTTTTTTGTTCTTTCTTTCTTTCTTCTTTTTTCTTTCCTTCTTTTTCTTTCTATCTTCTTTCTTTCTTTCTTCTTTCTTCTTTCTTCCTTTCATTCATTCTTTTTTCTTTCTTTCTTTCCTACATCTTTTCTTTTTTATTTACATATATTTTCTTTCTTTTCCTTTCTTTGTTTCTTTTTTCTTTCTTTCTTTCTTTATTCTTTCTTTCTTTAGTCCTTCTTTATTCTTTCTTTCTTTTTTCTTTCTTTCTTTCTTTCTTTCTTTCTTTCTTTCGTTTTTTCTTTCTTTCTTTCTTTGGCAGCCGAGCCCTCGTCAAAAATATTTCTTTGCTTCTTTCTATCTTTCTTTCTGTCTTTCTTTCTTTGTTCTTTCTTTCCTTCCTTCTTTTTTTCTTTGGTACCGAGCTGTCGTCGAATAATTTCTTTATTTCTTTCTTTCTTCCTTTCTTTCTTTCTTTCTTCCTTTTCTTTATATTTTCATTCTTTCTTTTTACTTTCTTTTTTCATTCTTTTTTTTTTCTTCCTATATTTTGTCTTTCTTTTTTCGTTCTTTCTGTATTTCTTCTTTCTTTTTTCTTTCTTTCCTTTTTCTTTCTTTCTTTTTTTTTCTTTCTTTTTTCATTCTTTCTTTCGTTCTTTTTTCATTCTTTCTTTTTTCTTTATTTGTTCTTTCCTTTATCTTTCTCTTTTTTTTCTTTCTTTCTTTTGTTGTTCTTTCTTGTTTTTCTTTATTTCATTTTTCTTTCTTTTTTCTTTCTTTCATTTTTTCTTTTCTCTTTCTTATTTTGTTCTTTCTTTTTTCTTTCTTTTTCTTTCCATCTTATTTCTTTTGTCTTTCTTTTTCTTTCTTTGTTTTTCTTTCTTTCTTTCTTTTAACTTTCTTTTATCGTTACTTCTTTTTTTCTTCTCTTTTTCTTTCTTTTTTCATTATTTCTTACTTTCTTTTTTCTTTCTTTTTCTTTCTATCTCTTCTTTTTTTTTCTTTTTTCTTTTTTCTTTCTTTCATTTTTCGTTCTTTCTTTTTTCCTTCATTCATTCTTTCTTTTCTCTTTCTTTTTTCCTTCTTTCTTTTTTTGTTCTTTCTTTTTTCTTTCATTTTCTTTTCATTCTTTTTTCGTTCTTTTTTTTTCTTTTTCCTTCTTTCTTACTTTTTTTTTCTTTCTTTTTCTTTCTATCTCTTTCTTCTTTCTTTTTTCATTTTTTCTTTTTTCTTCCTTTCTTCCTTTTTTCTGTCTTTCTGTCATGTTTCTTTGTTTGTTCTTTTTTATTTCTTTTTTCTTTCTGTCTTTTTTCATTCTTTTTTCTTTCTTCTTTTTTCTTTCTTTTTCGTTCATTTTTTCTTTCTTTTTTCTTTTCTTTCTTTTTTTGTTCTTTCTTTCTTTTTTCTTTCTTTCTTCTTTCTTTTTTCTTTCTTTTTCTTTCTGTCAATTTCTTCTTTCTTTCTTTTTCTATTACTTTTTTCTTTCCTTTTCATTCTTTTTTCTTTCTTTTTTCTTTTCTTTCTTTTTTCGTTCTTTCTTTTTTCTTTTCTTTCTTTCTTTTTTTTCTTTTTTCTTTCTTTTTTTGTTCTTTCTTGCTTTCTTTTTCGTGCTTTCTTTCTTTTTTCTTTCTTTCTTATATTTTCTTTCTTTTTTCTTTTTTCTTTTTTTCTTACTTCTTTCTTTCTTCTTTCATACTTTTTCTTTATTTTCTTCCTGTCTTTTTTCTTCCTTTCTTATTTCTTCCTTTCTTTTTCTTTCTTTTTTCTTTCTTCTTTCTTTCCTTTTCTTTTTCGTTCTTTCTTGCTTTATATTTTGTGCTTCCTTTCTTTTTTCCTTCTTTCTTTTTTTGTTCTTTTTTCTTTCTTTCTTTCTTTCTTTCTTGCTTTTTTCTTTCTCTGTTCTTTCTTTCTTTTTTTTCTTTTTCTTCTTTTTTCCTTCTTTTTTTCTTTCTTTCTTTCTTTCTTTCCTTTTTCGTTCTTTCTTTTATCTTTCTTTCCTTTTTGTTTCTTTTTCCTTTCTTTCTCTTTTCTTTCTTTTTTCTTTCTTTTTCTTTCTTTTTTTGTTCTTTTTCTTTATTTTATTTCTTCCTTTGTTTTTTCTTCCTTTCTTTTTTCTTTCTTTCTTTGTTGTTTCTTTTTTGTTCTTTCTTTCTTTCCTTTTTTCATTCTTTTATCTTTCTTTTTTCTTTCTTATTTTGTTCTTTCTTTTTTTTCTTTCTTTTTCTTTCCATCTTATTTCTTTCTTCTTTCTTTTTCTTTCTTTCTTTTTTCTTTCTTTCTTTCTTTTAACTTTCTTTCTTTTATCGTTACCTCTTTCTTTCTTCTCTCTTCTTTCTTTTTCTTTCTTTTTTCATTATTTCTTACTTTCTTGTTCCTTTCTTTTTCTTTCTATCTCTTCTTTCTTTCTTTTTTGCTTTTTCTTTTTTCTTTCTTTCATTTTTCATTTTTTCTTTTTTCATTCGTTCTTTCTTTCTTTTCTCTTTCTTTGTTCTTTCTTTCTTTTTTTTCTTTCTTTCTTTTTCCTTTCATTCTTCTTTCTTTCTTTCTTTGTTCGTTCTTTCTTTTTTATTTCTTTTTTCTTTCTGTCTTTTTTCTTTCTTTTTTCTTTCTTTCATTCTATTTTCTTTTTTCTTCTTTCTTTTTTGTTTCTTTTTTCCTTTCTTCTTTCTTTCTTTCTTTCTTTTCATTCTTTTTCCTTTCTTTTTTCTTTCTTCTATCTTTCTTTTTTCTTTTTTGTTCTTTCTTCTTTCTTTTTTCTGTCTTTCTTTTTTCTTTCTTTCTTTTTACTTTCTTTCCTTTTTCTTTCTTTCCTTTTTCTTTTTTTTCTTTCTTTCTTTCTTCTTCCTTTCTTTCCTTCTTTTAACTTTCTTTTATCGTTACTTTCTTTCTTCTCTCTTCTTTCTTTTTCTTTCTTTTTTCATTAATACTTACCTTCTTTTTTCTTTCTTTTTCTATCTCTTCTTTCTCTCTTTTTTCTTTTTTCTTTTTTCTTTCTTTCTTTTTTGTTCTTTCTTTTTTCATTCTTTTTTTCTTTCTTTCATTTTTTGTTCTTTCTTTTTTCTTTCTTTCATTTTTCTTTCTTGCTTGCTTCATTCTTTTTTCTTTCTTTCCTTCTTTTTTCTTTCTTTCTATATTATTTTTCTTTCTTTTTTCGTTCTTCCTTTTTATTTCTATCTTTCTTTTTTTTTCTGTTCTTTCTTTTTTCATTCTTTTTTCATTCTTTCTTTTTCTTTCTTTCTTTTTCTATCTTCTTTTTTTACTTTCTTATTTCTTTCTTTTTATGTTTCTTTTTTCTTTCTTTCCTTTTTCTTTCTTCTTTCTTTTTTCTTTCTTTGTTTTTTCTTTTTTATTTCTTCTTTCTTTTTTTCATTCTTTTTTCGTTTTTTCTTTCTTTTTGCTTTCTTTCTTTTTTCTTTCTTCTTTCTTTCTTTCTCTTTTCTTTCTTCCTTTCTTTTTTCTTTCTTTCTTTTTTCTTTCTTTCTTTTTTCTTTATTTTTCGTTCTTTCTTTCTTTCTTTCTTTTTCTTTCTATGTTCTTTCTTTCTTCTTTCATTCTTTTCCTTTATTCTTTTTTCATTGTTTCTTTCTTTTTTCTTATTTCTTTTTCCTTTTTTGTTCTTTCTTTTTTCTTTCTTTTTTCTTTCTTTCTTTTTTCATTCAATCTTTCTTTTTCCTTTCTTTTTCTTTCTTTCTTTCTTTTTTTGTTCTTTCTTTCTTTTTCTTTTTAACTTCTTTCTTTCTTCATTCTTTTTTGTTTCTTTCCTTTTTCTTTTCTTTCTTTTTTCTTTCTTTCTTTTTCTTTCTAATTTCTTTATTTCTTCATCCTTTTTTCTTTCTTTTTTTGTTATTTCTTTCTTTTTCCTTTCTTTTTTCTTTCTTTGTTCTTTTTTCTTTCTTTTTTCTTTCTTACTTTCTTTTTTCTTTCTTTTTCTTTCTATCTCTTCTTTCTTTTTTCGTTCTTTTTTCTTCCTTTTTTCTTATTTTTCTTTCTTTCTTGCATGTTTGTTCGTTCTTTCTTATTTCTTTTTTCTTTCTGTCTTATTTCATTCTGTTTTCTTTCTTTCTTTCTTATTTCTTTCTTTTTCATTCTTTTTTCTTTCTTCTTTCTTTCTTTTTTCTTTCTTTTTTGTTTCTTTCTTTTTTATTTCTTTTTCTTTCTATCTCTTTCTTCTTTCTTTTTTGTTCTTTCTTTTTTCTTTCTTTCTTTATTTTTCTTTCTTTCTTTCATGTTTCTTTGTTCGTTCTTTCTTTTTTTTCTTTTTTCTTTCTGACTTTTTTCAGTCTTTTTTCTTTCTTTCTTTCTTTTTTCTTTCTTTTTTGTTCTTTCTTTTTTTATTTCTTTTGGTTTCTTTTATCTTTCTTTTCTTTCTTTTTTCTTTCTTTCTTTTTTCTTTCTTTCTTTTTCTTTCTAATTTCTTTATTTCTTCATCCTTTTTTCTTTATTTCTTTTTTCGTTATTTCTTTCTTTCTTTTTCCTTTCTTATTTCTTTCTTTGTTCTTTTTTCTTTCTTTTTTCTTCTTTCTTACTTTCTTTTTTCTTTCTTTTATCTTTCTTTTTTCTTTTTTGTTCTTTCTTTTTTCTTTCTTTCTTTCTTCTTTCTTTCTTTCCTTCTTTTAACTTTCTTTTATCGTTACTTTCTTTCTTTTTTTTATTTCTTTCCTTTTTCTTTCTTTTTCGTTCTTTTTTTCTTTCTTTTTCTTTTCTTTTTACTTTATTTCTTCTTTCTTTCTTTCTTTCTGTCTGTCTTTTTTTTTCTTTCTATCTCTTCTTTCTTTTTTCTTTCTTTTTTCTTCTTTTCTTTATTTTTCTTTCTTTCATGTTTCTTTGTTCGTTCTTTCTTTTTTATTTCTTTTTTCTTTCTGACTTTTTTCATTCTTTTTTCTTTATTTATTTCTTTTTTCTTTCTTTTTTCCATCTTTCATTCTTTTTCTTTCTATCTTCTTTCATTCTTTTTCATTCTTTTTTCTTTCTTCTTTCTTTCTTTTTTCTTTCTTTTTTCTTTCTATGTTTTCTTCTTTCTTTCTTCTTTCATTCTTTTTTCTTTCTTTCCTTCTTTTATCTTTGTTTTTTGTCCTTTCTTCTTTCTTTTCTCTTTCTTTCTGTTTTCATTCTTTCTTTCTTTTTTGTTATTTCTTTCTTTCTTTTTTCTTTATTTCCTTATACTTTCTTTCTTTTCTCTTTGTCCTGGTTTCAGCTGGGATAGATTTAACTGTCTTCCTAGTAGCTGGTACAGTGCTATGTTTTGAGTTCAGAGCGAAGAATGTTGATAACACTGATGTTTTCAGTTGTTGCTCAGTAGTGTTTAGACTAATGTCAAGGATTTTTCAGCTTCTCATGCCCAGCCAGTGAGAAAGCTGGAGGGGCACAAGAAGTTGGCACAGGACACAGCCAGGGCACCTGACCCAAACTGGCCAACGGGGTATTCCATACCATGTGACGTCCCATCTAGTATAGGAACGGGGAAGTGGGGGCAGGGATTCGCCGCTGGGGGACTGGCTGGGTGTCGGTCGGCGGGTGGTGAGCAATTGCACTGCGCATCATTTGTACATTCCAATCCTTTCATTATTACTGTTGTCATTTTATTAGTGTTATCATTATTAGTTTCTTCTTTTCTGTTCTATTAAACCGTTCTTATCTCAACCCACGGGTTTTGCTTCTTTTCCCGATTTTCTCCCCCATCCCACTGGGTGGGGGGGAGTGAGTGAGCGGCTGCGTGGTGTTTAGTTGCTGGCTGGGGTTAAACCACGACAGTCCTTTTTGGCGCCCAACGTGGGGCACGAAGGGTTGAGATAACGACAAACCTGACCAGAGCTTGTTAAAACAAATTTGTTATAAGCATTCATTATATCGGTCTAATAGTCGCTGGTCATTATGTTGATTTATGTGATCTTAGAGTTGTTGCTCTGGTTTTTAAAGTTCTGTTATATATCACCTCGCTTGCTGTATGTAGTCCCTCTTCTGCTGCTTATCATCAGTGGGAGGTAGATTAAGGTTTTCGCTTTGATGTATTGTATAACACTGGTTTATGGTATGATAAAGTTGTCGGCTGTGGGATTAATCCGGTACTTGCACCCAGCATTGTCACCTTTATACTGTGGAAGCCATCTGTGGGAAACTATTAATAATTATACCATTTACCTCTCCTCCTTGGAAAACCAGTCTATGGGTGGGATACCTTTCTTCCCCTCTCCTTTCTCCTTCAGTCCAGTTACAATGGTGTTTGAGAATTTTGAAAAATTTGAATACTCTTGGGATGTTGGGACCAGCACGGTCCTAGCCCTACTGCTAGGAATTAGCATGCTTCTGAATGTGGTTCAGCTCTCATTTAAGGTTAAACAACTATTTAAGAAAATCACCCAGAGATCTGCCCCAAGGCTGGATAATTATGAGTGGCAGGGTGTGGGGGGTAGTATGGGCAAGTACCTAGAAAAGTGGGCACCTCCAATGTTTTGGAAATTCACCCCTGAACAAGTGCAGAATCCAGAAGAACTAGTAAAATATTTGGAAAAGGTATGCTGTCACCCCGGCAGCTCCAGAGAGATACAAATTACTGCAACGTGCTGGGGCCTGGCCCATGCCTATCGAGCCCTGTTCGACACCACTCAGTACCCTCAAGGGGAAGAGAAGGTCTCTGGACCTAACAACAAAATGATGAGCACTGCGGTCACTCAAACCTCGGCAACGGGCACTGCGGCTCCTCCAGCTCCGGCGACGAGCACTGTGGCTACCCAAACCTCAGTGACAGGCACTGCAGCCCCTCCAGCCTCGGCAATGGGCACGGCAGCTACCCAAACCTCGGCAACGGGCACTGAGGTCCCTCCAGCCCCAGCAACGAGCACAGCAGCTACCCAAACCTTGGCAACAGACGCTGTGGTTATCCAAGACCCGGCGAGCGGTACTGCAACTGAACCAGCGGACCAACCTGCACCAGTATCAGTTGCCCCCGTACAGAAAAAGAAATATACAAAAAAATCAGTTCGCTTAGCGAAGGATGAAGGCGAACCAGGGTCATCACGGGAACAGGAGGAAGAGGCAGAACCAGAGGTAATAACCCGGTCCCTATCCTTGAGTGAGCTGCAGGATATGCGAAAAGATTTTGGCCGCCGTATAGGTGAGCATATTATCACCTGGCTCCTCCAATGTTGGGACAACGGGGCTAATAGCTTGGAATTAGAAGGTAGGGAAGCCAAGCAGCTGGGATCGCTTGCCAGGGAAGGTGGCATTGACAAGGCAATTGGAAACGGGACACAAGCCATCAGCCTCTGGAGGCGACTCCTGTCAAGTGTGAAGGAAAGGTACCCCTTTAAGAAAGATGTTATATGTCAATCAAGCAAGTGGACAACCATGGAAAAAGGTATCCAATATCTGAGGGAATTAGCTGTGCTAGAGACAATTCATCATGATCCGGACAACCCACAATTACCCAAAGATCCAGATGAAGTCCAATGCACACGACCCACGTGGCGGAAGTTTGTATGGAGCACACCATCGTCCTATGCCAACTCACTGGCAATAATGACCTGGAAAGACGAAGAGGCACCGACAGTGGATGAAGTGGCTCGCCAACTCCGTCAATACGAAGAAAATCTCTCCTCCTCCCTACAAGCCTGCATTTCGGCTGTGGAGAAGCTGTCCGAGGATTTCCAGCAATTCAAAGAGGAGATGTCCTGTTGCCCACCTATAAGGACCAATGTCTCAGCTATTAGGAGTGAGCGCTCCTCTGCCCAAGAGAGAGAATATAGAAGGTACACACCGCGAGGTGCCCTGTGGTTTTACTTATGTGATCATGGAGAGGACATGAGGAAATGGGATGGAAAACCTACCTCGGTCCTAAATGCACAGGTTCGTGAGCTGTGAGGAAAAAACACCACAAAAGGGGATTCTACCAGGAAAAATGCCGCTCCGGTTTCCAAACAGAGTAGAAGGGCTGATCTTATTTCTGATCCTCTTGAAGGGAATTCTGAGCCAATTTTACGAGAAGTGAATACTGGATACTCTGACCAGAATTAGAGGGGCCCTGCCTCCAGCCAGGTGGAGGAAAGGGATAACCGGGTCTATTGGACTGGGTGGATTCGATGGCCTGGCACGTTAGACCCACAGGAGTATAAGGCTCTAGTAGACACCGGCGCACAGTGTACTTTAATGCCATCAAGTTATGAAGGGGCAGAACCCATTTCTATTTCTGGTGTGACAGGGGGATCCCAAGAGTTAACTGTATTGGAAGCTGAAGTAAGCCTAACTGGGAATGAATGGCAGAAACACCCCATTGTGACTGGTCCAGAGGCTCCGTGCATCCTTGGCATAGACTATCTCAGGAGAGGGTATTTTAAGGACCCAAAGGGGTATCGGTGGGCTTTTGGTATAGCTGCCTTGGAGACGGAGGGCATGGAACAGCTGTCTACCCTGCCTGGTCTCTCTCAAGACCCTTCGATTGTGGGGTTGCTGAGGGTTGAAGAACAACAAGTACCAATTGCTACCACGACGGTGCACCGGTGCCAATATCGCACCAACCGAGACTCTCTGATTCCCATCCACAAGTTGATTCGCCAACTGGAGAGCCAAGGAGTGACCAGCAAAACTCGCTCACCTTGTAATAGTCCCATATGGCCCGTGCGAAAGTCTAATGGGGAGTGGAGACTAACAGTTGACTATCGCGGCCTGAATGAAGTTACGCCACCGCTGAGTGCTGCCGTTCCAGATATGCTAGAACTTCAATACGAACTAGAGTCAAAGGCAGCCAAGTGGTATGCTACAATTGACATTGCTAATGCGTTTTTCTCAATCCCTCTGGCAGCAGAGTGTCGTCCACAATTTGCCTTTACTTGGAGGGGTGTCCAGTACACTTGGAATCGATTGCCCCAGGGGTGGAAACACAGCCCCACCATTTGCCATGGACTAATCCAGACTGCACTGGAAAAAGGTGAAGCTCCGGAACACCTGCAATACATTGATGACATCATCGTATGGGGCAACACGGCAGAAGAAGTCTTTGAGAAAGGGAAGAAAATAATCCAAATCCTTCTGAAAGCCGGTTTTGCCATAAAAGAAAGTAAGGTCAAGGGACCTGCACGGGAGATCCAGTTTTTAGGAATAAAATGGCAAGATGGGCGTCGTCAGATCCCAATGGATGTGATTAACAAAATAGCAGCTATGTCTCCACCAACTAATAAAAAGGAAACACAGGCCTTCTTAGGTGTCGTGGGGTTTTGGAGAATGCATATTCCAAATTACAGTCTGATTGTAAGCCCTCTCTATCAAGTGACCCGAAAGAAGAATGATTTTCAATGGGGCCCTGAGCAACAACAAGCCTTTGAACAAATTAAACGGGAGATTGTTCACGCAGTAGCCCTTGGACCAGTCCGGACAGGACAAGATGTTAAAAATGTGCTCTATACTGCAGCTGGGGAGAATGGCCCTACCTGGAGCCTCTGGCAGAAAGCACCTGGGGAGACCCGAGGCCGACCCCTGGGGTTTTGGAGTCGAGGATATCGGGGATCCGAAGCTCGCTATACTCCAACTGAAAAAGAGATATTGGCAGCATATGAAGGAGTTCAAGCTGCCTCAGAAGTTGTTGGTACTGAAACACAGCTCCTCTTAGCACCCCGACTGCCAGTGCTGGGCTGGATGTTCAAAGGGAGGGTCTCCTCTACACATCACGCGACTGATGCCACGTGGAGTAAGTGGATTGCACTGATCACACAACGGGCTCGCATAGGAAACCCCAGTCGCCCAGGAATTTTGGAAGTGATCACGGACTGGCCAGAAGGCAAAGATTTTGGAATGTCGCCAGAGGAGGAGGTGGCACGTGCTGAAGAGGCCCCGCTGTATAATAAACTGCCAGAAAATGAGAGGCAATATGCCCTGTTCACTGACGGATCCTGTCGCATCGTGGGAAAGCATCGGAGGTGGAAAGCTGCCGTATGGAGTCATACACGACAAGTTGCAGAAACTGCTGAAGGAGAAGGTGAATCGAGTCAGTTTGCAGAGGTGAAAGCCATCCAGCTAGCATTAGATATTGCTGAAAGAGAGAAGTGGCCAGTGCTCTATCTCTATACTGACTCATGGATGGTGGCAAATGCCCTGTGGGGGTGGCTACAGCAATGGAAGCAGAGCAACTGGCAGCGCAGAGGTAAACCCATCTGGGCTGCCGCACTGTCGCAAGATATTGCATCCTGGCTAGAGAATCTGGTTGTAAAAGTACGTCATGTAGATGCTCACATACCCAAGAGTCGGGCCACTGAAGAACATCAAAACAACCAACAGGTGGATCAGGCTGCCAAGATTGAAGTGGCTCAGGTGGACCTGGACTGGCAACATAAGGGTGAGCTATTTATGGCTCGGTGGGCCCATGATGCTTCAGGCCATCAGGGAAGAGATGCAACATATAGATGGGCTCGTGACCGAGGGGTGGACTTGACCATGGACACTATTGCACAGGTTATCCATGAAGGTGAAACATGTGCTGCAATTAAGCAAGCCAAGCGGTTAAAGCCCCTGTGGTATGGAGGGCGATGGCTGAAATGTAAATATGGAGAAGCCTGGCAGATTGACTATATCACACTCCCACAAACTCGCCAAGGCAAGCGCTATGTGCTCACGATGGTGGAAGCAACCACTGGATGGCTGGAAACATATTCTGTGCCCCATGCCACCGCCCGGAACACTATCCTGGGCCTAGAAAAGCAAGTCTTGTGGCGACATGGCACCCCAGAACGAATTGAGTCAGACAACGGGACTCATTTCCGAAACAACCTCATAGACACCTGGGCCAAAGAGCATGGCATTGAGTGGGTGTATCATATCCCCTATCATGCACCAGCCTCTGGGAAAATTGAGCGATACAATGGACTGTTAAAGACTACATTGAGAGCAATGGGGGGTGGAACTTTCAAACATTGGGATACACATTTAGCAAAAGCCACCTGGTTAGTCAACACCAGAGGATCTGCCAATCGGGGTGGCCCTGCCCAGTCAGAATTTTTACATACTGTAGAAGGGGATAAAGTCCCTGTAGTGCACATAAAAAATATGTTAGGGAAGACAGTCTGGGTTACTCCTGCCTCAGGCAAAGGTAAACCCATTCGTGGGATTGCTTTTGCTCAAGGGCCTGGGTGCACTTGGTGGGTGATGCGAAAAGATGGGGAAGTCCGATGTGTGCCTCAAGGGGATTTAATTTTAGGTGAGAACAGCCAGAATTAAACTGTATGATATTAGTTGCTATATAACCCTGCTACTGTATGTTATCCTTACTATAATTATGTGCTATATCCATAGTACTATAGTAAGAATCACTTAGATCAAGCAAGAAAAGAACTGTGATAAAACTGAGCAAAGCGCAGTAGTGATGGAACCAGAACTGACTCCAGCATGCAACAATCCAACAGTGCACACCATCCTCCTGCTGCGCCGAATGTCACCTGCTTGTCACACTGCACTGAAGCCCAATTCTGCTCTACCGACTGAGAGGACTTTGCACCATCCCTCCTGCCCAGAAAGACTGGTATCACAGATGGAGCCCAGAGTCGGAAACTAAATGAACTCAATGAACATTTTATGAACATGACCCATGAACTAAAGGAATGATATCTCTGTGTGTGTATACATATATATATCTCATTGCTCATATGTCTTAAAGGAATCAAAAGGTGATGATTGACCAGGATGTAACTAAAGGTATGGGAACTGTGCATGACGTCAATGGTATAGAATAAGGGGTGGATACTGTCCTGGTTTCAGCTGGGATAGAGTTAACTGTCTTCCTAGTAGCTGGTACAGTGCTATGTTTTGAGTTCAGTATGCGAAGAATGTGGATAACACTGATGTTTTCAGTTGTTGCTCAGTAGTGTTTAGACTAATGTCAAGGATTTTTCAGCTTCTCATGCCCAGCCAGCGAGAAAGCTGGAGGGGCACAAGAAGTTGGCACAGGACACAGCCAGGGCACCTGACCCAAACTGGCCAACGGGGTATTCCATACCATGTGACGTCCCATCCAGTATAGGAACTGGGAAGTGGGGGGGCAGGGATTCGCCGCTGGGGGACTGGCTGGGTGTCGGTCGGCGGGTGGTGAGCAATTGCACTGCGCATCATTTGTACATTCCAATCCTTTCATTATTGCTGTTGTCATTTTATTAGTGTTATCATTATCATTATTAGTTTCTTCTTTTCTGTTCTATTAAACCGTTCTTATCTCAACCCACAGGTTTTGCTTCTTTTCCCGATTTTCTCCCCCATCCCACTGGGTGGGGGGGAGTGAGTGAGCGGCTGCGTGGTGTTTAGTTGCTGGCTGGGGTTAAACCACGACACTCTTACTTTCTTTTTTCTTTCTTTTTCTTTCTATCAATTTCTTCTATCTTTCTTTTTCTTTTTTTCTATCTTCTTTCTTCTTTTTTCTTTTTTCTGTCTTTATTTTTTCTTTCTTTCTTTTTTCTTCCTTTCTTTTTTCTTTCTTTTTCTTTCTAATTTCTTTCTTTCTTTCTTCGTTCTTTTTTTTGTTTCTTTCCTTTTTCTTTCTTTTTTTCTTTCTTTTTCGTTATTTTTTTATTTCTTTTCTTTTCTTTCTTTTTTTCTTTATTTCTTTTTTCTTTCTTTCTATCTTTTTCGTTCTTTCTTTCTTCATATGTTCTTTCTTTTTACTGTCTTTTTCTTTCATTCTTTTTTCTTTCTTTTTTCTTTATTTCATTTTTCTCTTTTTTCATTCTTTCTTTTTTCTTTTTTCTTTCTTTCTTTTCGTTCTATCTTCTTTCATTCTTTTTTCTTTCTTTCTTTTTTCGTTCTTTCTTTATTTTTTCTTTATTTTCTATCTATCTTTTTCTTTCTTTCTATCTTTTTCGTTCTTTCTTTCTTCATACTTTCTTTCTTTTTAATTTCTTTTTTCGTTCTTTCTTTTTTGTTATTTTTCTTTTTCTTTTTTCTTTCCTTCTTTTTTCTTGTTTCTTTTTTTCTTTATTTTTTCATTTTTTTTCTTTCTTTTTTCATTCTTTTTTCTTTCGTTCTTTCTTTCTTCTTTCTTTTTTCTTTCATTCTTTCTTTTCTTTTTTTATTTTTTCCTTCTTTCTTTTTTTTTCTTTCTTTTTTCATTCTTTCTTCTTTCCTTTTTCATTTCTTTCTTTCTTTCCTTTTTCTTTCTTTATTTTTCTTTCTTTTTTCTGTCTGTCTTTTATCTTTCTTTTTCGTTCTTATTCTGTCTTTCTATTTCTTTATTTCTTTTTCTTTCTTTTTTCTTTCTTTTTCTTTTTTTCATTTTTCTTTCATTTTCGTTCTTTCTTTTTTCGTTTCTTTTTTCTTTTTTCTTTCTTTTTTCTGTCTTTATTCGTTCTTTCTTCCTTTTTTCTTTCTTTCTTTTTGTTTCTTTCTTTTTCTTTCTTTGTTTCTTTTTTCTTTCTTTTTTCATTCTTCTTTCCTTTTTCTTTTTTGTTAATTCTTTCCTTTTTCTTTCTTTTTTCTTTCATTCTTTTTTCTTTTTTTATTTTATCTTTCTTTTTTCGTTCTTTCTTTCTTTTTTCGTTCTTTCCTTTTTCTTTCTTTCATTTTTCGTTCTTTTTTCCTTCTTTCTTTGTTTTTTCCTTCTTTCTTTTTTTGTTCTTTCTATCTTTGTTCTTTCTTTCTTTTTCGTGCTTTCTTTCTTTCTTTTTGCTTTCTTTCTTCCTTTTTTCTTTCTCTTATTTTCTTTCTTTTTTTTCTGTCTTTTTTCTTTCTTATTTCGTTCTTTCTTTTTTCTTTTTTCTTTCTATCTTCTTTCTTTCTTCTTTCTTTTTTCTTTCTTTCTTTTTCTTTCTTTCTTTTTTCCTTCTTTCTTTCTTTCTTTTTGCTGACTTTATTCGTTCTTTCTTCCTTTTTTCTTTCTTTCTTTCTTTTTTCTTTCTTTCTTTCTTTTTTCTTTCTTTCTTTTTTGTTCTTTTTTCATTCTTTCTTTCTTTCTTCTTTCTTTTTTCGTTCTTTCTTTCTTCTTTCTATATTTTTTCGTTCTTACTTTCTTTTTTCTTTTTCATTCTAACTTCTTTCTTTTTTCTTTCATTTTTTTATGCTTTCTTTTTCGTTCTTACTTTCTTTCATTTTTCTTTTTTCTTTCTTTCTTTCTTTTTGGTTCTTTCTTTCTTTCTTTCTTTTTTCGTTCTTTCTTTTTTCATTCTTTCATCTTTCTCTTTTTTTGTTCTTTCATTCTTCTTTCTTTTTTCTTTCTTTTATCTTTCTCTTTTTTTGTTCTTTCTTTTTTCTTTCTTTTTTCTTTCTACCTTTTTTGTTTTCTTTCTTTTTCTTTCTATTTTCTTTCTTCTTTCTTTTTTCTTTCAGTCTTTTCTCTTTCTTTTTTCTTTCTTATTTCAGTCTTTCTTTTTTCTTTGTTCTTTAATTCTTTCTTTTTCGTTCTTTCTTTTTTCTTTCTTTCTTTTTTTTATTTCTTTCTTTTTTCTTTCTTTTTTCATTATTTCTTTTTTCTTTCTTTTTTTCTTTCTTACTTTCTTCATTCTTTCTTTTTATTTTTTCTTTCTTTTTTCTTTCTTTCTTTCTTCTTTCTTTTTTCTATCTTTTTTCTTTCTTTCTTTTTCGTTCTTTCTTTCTTCATATGTTCTTTCTTTTTACTTTCTTTTTTGTTCTTTCTTTTTTCTTTCCTTTTTCTTTGTTTCTTCATTCTTTCTTTCAATCTTTCTTTTTGTTTCATTGTTTTTTCATTCTTTCTCTTTTTTTGTTCTTTCTTTTTTCTTTCTTACTCTTTTCTTTTTCTTTTTTTATATTTTTCTTCCTTTCTTTCTTTTTCATTCATTCTTTCTTCATTCTTTCTTTCTTTTTTCTTTCATTCTTTTTTCTTTCTTTTGTATTTCTTTTTTCTTTTTAATTCTTTTTTCTTATTTCGTTCTTTCTTGCTTCTTTCTTTTCTCTTTCTTTTTCATTCTTTCTTTTTTCTTTCTTTCTCTTTTTGTTCTTTCTTGTTTTTCTTTATTTCATTTTTCTTTCTTTTTTCTTTATTTTTTATTTCTTTCTATCTTTTTGGTTATATCTTCTTTCATTCTTTTGTCTTTTATTCTTTCTTCTTTCTTTTTTTTGTTCTTTCTTTCATTTTTCTTTCTTTTTTGGTTCTTTTTTCTTTCTTTTTTTTTCTGTCTTTCTATATTATTTTTCTTTCTTTTTTCGTTCTTCCTTTTTATTTCTATCTTTCTTTTTTGTTCTTTCTTTTTTCTTTCTTTTTTCTTTCTTTCATTCTTTCTTTATTCTTTCTTTCTTTCTTTCTTTCTCCTTTCTTTTCCTATCTTTTTTGTTTTTTCTTTCTAACTCTTTTGTTCTTTCTTTCCTCATACTTCCTTTCTTCTTTCTTTCTTTCTCGTTTTTTTCTTACTTTCTATATTCTTTCTTTCTTTTTTCTTTCTTTTTTCATTCTTCCTTTCTTTGTTTTTCTTTCTTTTTTCTTTCTTCCTGTCTTTCTTTTTTCTTTCTTTTTTCTTTCTTTCTTTTTTCTGTCTTTCTTTTTTCATTATTTTTTCTTCCTCTCTTTTTTCGTTCTTTCTTTTTACTTTTTTTGTTCTTTCTTTCATTCTTTCTTTTTTCTTTCTTCCTTTTTGCTTTCTTTTTCTTTTTTTCTTTATCTTTTCTTACATTTTTCGTTCTTTCTTTTTTTTCTTACTTTTCTTTCTGTCTTTTTTCATTCTTTGTTTTTTCTTCCTCTCTTTTTTCTTTCTTTCTTTTTTCTTTTGTTTTCTTTCTTTCATTCTTTCTTTCTTCCTTCTTTCTCTTTCTTTATTCTTTCTTTCTTTTTTCTTTCTTTGTTTTTCTTACTATATTCTTTCTTATTTCTTAATTTTTTCTTTCTTTTTATCTTTCTTTTTTACTGTCTTTTTTGTTCTTCCTTTCCTTTTTTCTTTCTTTTTTCTTTCTTTATCCTTTCTTACATTTTTTGTTTTTTGTTTCTTTCTTTTTCCTTTCTTTTTTCTTTCTTTCCTCATTCTTTCTTTCTTTTTCTTTCTTTCTTTTTTCTTTATCCTTTCTTACATTTTTTGTTTTTTGTTTCTTTCTTTTTCCTTTCTTTTTTCTTTCTTTCCTCATTCTTTCTTTCTTTTTCTTTCTTTCTTTTTCTTTCTTTCTTTTTCTTTCTTTCATTCTTTCTTTTTTCTTTCATTGTTTTTCTTTCTTTTTTCTTACTTTCATTCTTTTTTCTTTCTTTCTTTATTCATTCTTGTTATCTTTTTTCTTTCTTTTTTTGCTTTTCTTTCATTCTTCATTCTTTCTTTTTTCTTTCTTCCTTTTTTCTTTTTTTTTTGTTCTGTCTTTTTTCTTTATTTAATTTTTCTTTCTTTGTTCTTTCTTTTTTCGTTTTTTCTTTACTTTTTGTTCTATATCCTTTCATTCTTTTTTCTTTCTTTCTTTTTTCTTTCTTTCATTCTTTCTTTTTTCTTTCTTTTTTATCTATCTTTTTTCTTTCTTTTTTCTATCTATCTTTTTCTTTCTTTCTTTCTCTTTCGTTCTTCCTTCATATGTTCTTTCTTTTTACTTTCTTTCTTTCTTTTTTCGTTCTTTCTTTTTTCGTTCTTTCTTTTTTCATTCTGTCTTTCATTCTTTCTTTTTTCTTTCATTGTTTTTTTATTCTTTCTTTTTTTGTTCTTTTTTCTTTCGTTCTTTATTTCTTTTTTCTTTCTTTCTTCATACGTTTTTTGATTTACTGTCTTTTTCTTTATTTCTTTTTTCGTTCTTTCTTTTTTCTTTATTTCATTTTTCTTTCTTTTTTCTTTCTTTCTTCATTCTTTCTTGCTTTCATTTTTCTTTCTTCATTTTTCTTTTTCTTTCAAAGAAAGAAAGAATGAAGAAAGTATGAACGAAAAAGAAAGAAAGTAAAAAGAAAGAAAAAAGAAAGAAGAAATAAAGAACGAAAAAAGAAAGAAAGAAAACATAGAAAAATGAAAGAAAAAAGAAAGAACGAGGAAAGAAAGAACAAAAAACGAAAGAAAGAAGATAGAAATAAAAAGGAAGAACAAAAAAAGAAAAAAGAAAATAGAAAGACAGAAAAAAGAAAGAAAGAATGACAAAGAAAGAAAGGAAAAAGAAAAAAGAAAGAAAGGAAAAAGAAAAAAGAAAAATAAAAGAAAGAAAGAAAAAAGAAAAAGAAAGAAAGAAAGAAAAGAGGAAAAATAAAAAATGAAGAAAGAAAAAAGAATGAAAGGAAAAAGAATGAAAGAAGAAAGAAAGAACGAAAAAGAAAGATATAAAAAAGAAAGAACGAAAAGAAAGAAAAAAGAAAGAACGAAAAAAAGAAAGATAAAAGAAGTAAGAAAGAAGAAAAGAAAAAGAAAGAAAGAAAAAAGAAAAAATGAAAGATAGAACAAAAAAAGAAAGGAAAAGAAGAAAAAAGAAAGGAAAAAGAAAAAAGAACGAAAAAAGAAAGAAAGAAAAAAGAATAAAATAAAAAAGAATGAAAGAAGAAAGAATGAAAAAGAAAGAATGAAAATAAAAGAAAGAAAAAAGAAAGAAAGAAAAAGAAAGAAAAAATGAAAAAGAAAGAAAGAAAAAATAAAGAATGAAAAAAGAAATAAAGAAAAAAGAAAGGAAAAAGAAAAAAGAAAATAGAAAAAGAAAGAAAGAATAAAGAAACAAAGAAAAAAGAAAGAACATAGAAAGAAAAAGAAAGAAAGAAAGGAAAAAGAAAGAAAGAACAAAGAAAGAAAAAAGAAAGAACATAGAAAGAAAAAAGAAATTAAAAAGAAAGAAAAAAAAATAAAAAAAGGAAAGAAAAAAGAAAGAAAAATGAAAGAAAGAGAAAAGAAAGAACGAAAAAGAAAGAAGGAAAGAATGATAGGAAAGAAAGTAAGAAAAAAGAAAGAATGAAAAAAGAAAGAAAGAATCAAGAAAGAACATAGAAAGAAAAAGAAGGAAAAAAGAAAGAATGAAAGAAAAAAGAAAGACCATAGAAAGAACAAGAGAGAAAAAAGAAAGAAAGAAAGAAGAACGAAAAAGAAAGAAAGAAAAAAAAGAAAGAAAAAAGAAAGAAAGCATGAAGAAAGGAAAAACAAAGAAAAATGAAAGAAGAAAAGAAAAAAGAAAGAACAAAAAAGAAAGAAAGAAAAAAGAAAGAATGAAGAAAGAAAGAAAAAAGAAAGAACAGAAAAAGAAAGAATGAAAAAAGAAAGAACAAAGAAAGAAAAAAGAAAGAAAGAATGAAAAAAGAAAGAAAGAAGAAAAAGAAAAGATAGAAAAAGAAAGAACGAAAAAAGAAAGAAAAAAGAAAGAAAAACAAAAAAAGAAAAAAGAAAAAAGGAAGAAAGAACAAAATAAAAAAGAAAAAAGAAAGAAAGAAAAAAGAATGAAAGAATGAAAAATGTAAGAAAGGCTAAAGGAAGATAAAAAGAAAGAAAAAAGAAAGAAAGAACGAAAAAAGAATGAAAGAAAAAAGAAAATAGAAAAAAGAAAAAGAAAAAAGAAAGAAAGAAAGAAAAAAAAAAAGAAAGAAACAAGGTCCCCGGCAGCCGAGACCTCGTCGAAAATTTTTTCTTTGGCAGCCGAGCCCTCGTCAAAAATACTTTCTTCAGCAGCCTAGCCCTCATCGAAAAATTTTTCTTCTGCAGCCGAGCCCTCGTTAAAAAATTTTTTTTCAGCAGCCGAGGCCTCGTTGAAAATTTTTTATTCAGCAGCTGAGCCCTCGTTGAAAATTCTTTCTTTGGCAGCAGAGCCCTTGTCAAAAAAAAGGTCCCCGGCAGCCGAGCCCTCGTCGAAAATATTTTCTTCGGCAGCCTAGCCCTCGTCCAAAAATAGGTATACGGCAACCGAGCCCTCATCGAAAATTTTTTCTTTGGCAGCCGAGTCCTCGTCGAAGAAAACGTCCCCGGCAGCCGAGCCCACGTCGAAGAAAAGGTCCCCAGAAGCCAAGCCATCGTCGAAAATTTTTTCTTCCGCAGCCAAGTCCTAGTCGAAAAATTTTTTCTTCAGCAGCCAAGCCCTCGTCCAAGAAAATGATCATGGAAGTCAAGCCCTCGTCGAAAACGTTTTCTTCGACAGCCGAGCCCTCGTCGAAAATTTTTTCTTCGGCAGCCGAGCCCTCGTCAAAAATTTTTTCTTTGGCAGCCGAGCCCTCGTGGAAACCTTTTTCTTTGTCAGACGAGCCCTTGTCCAAAAAATGGTCCCCGGCAGCCGAGCCCTCATCGAAAATATTTTCTTCGGCAGCCTGGCCCTCGTCCAAAAATAGGTATACGGCAACTGAGCCCTCATCAAAAATTTTTTCTTCGGCAGCCAAGCCCTCATCAAAAATTTTTTCTTTGGCAGCCAAGCCCTCATCGAAAATTTTTTCTTTGGCAGCCGAGCCCTCGTCGAAGAAAAGGTCCCCCACAGACGAGCCCTCATCGAAAATTTTTTCTTCAGCAGCCGAGCCCTCGTCGAATAAAAGGTCCCCGGCAGCCGAGCCCTCCTCGAAACTTTTTCCTTCAGCAGCCAAGCCCTTGTCGAAGAAAAGGTCCCCGGCAGCCAAGCCCTTGACGAAAATGTTTTCTTCGGCAGTCGAGCCCTCGTCGAAATTTTTTCTTCGGCAGCCAAGCCGTTGTCGAAAATTTTTTCTTCGGCAGCCAAGGCCTCGTCAAAGAAATGGTCCCAGGCAGCCAAGGTGTCTTCGAAGAAAAGGTCCCCGGCAGCCGAGCCCTCATCGAAGAAATGGTCCCCGGCAGTCGAGGCCTCGTGGAAAATGTTTTCTTCGGCTGCTGAGCCCTCGTCGAAGGCAAGATCCCTGGAAACCGAGCCCTCGTCGAAGGAAATGTATGCGGCAGCTGAGCCCTCATCGAAAAAGATGAACCCAGCAGCCGAGCCCTCGTCGAAGAAAAGGTCCCCGGCTGCCAGGCACTCGTCGAAGAAAAGTTTCCCGGCAGCCGAGCCGTCGTAAAAACTGTTTTCTTTGGCAGCCGAGCCTTCGTCAAACCTTTTTCCTTCTGCATCCAGCCCTTGTCGAAAATTTTTTCTTCAGCAGCTGAGTCCTCGTCAACGAAAAGGTCCCCGGCACTTGAGCCCTCACCAAAGAAAACGTCCCCAGTAGCCGAGCCCTCATCAACGAAAAAGGACCCGGCAGCCGAGCTCTCGTCGAAATTTTTTTCTTTAGCAGCCGAGCCCTCCTCGAAAATTTTTTCTTCGGCAGCCGAGCCCTCGTCAAAGAAAACGTCCCCAGCAGCCGAGCCCTCATCGAAGAAAAGGTCCCCGGCAGCCGACCCCTTGTCGAAAATATTTTCTTCAACAGCCAAACCGTCGTTGATCGCGAGATCCCCGGAAACTGAGCCCTTGTTGAAGAAAAGGTCCCTGGCAGTCGAGGCCTCGTCGAAAATGTTTTCTTTGGCAGCCGAGCCCTCGTCAAAATTTTTTTCTTTGGCATCCGGACCCTCATCGAAAATTTTTTTTTCGGCAGCCGAGCCCTCGTCGAATAAAAGCTCCCCTGCAGTCGAGCCATCGTCGAAGAAAAAGGCCTCAGCAGCCGAGCCCTCGTCAAAGAAAAGGTCACCGGCAGCCATGCCCTCATTGAAAATTTTTTCTTTGGCAGCCGAGACTTTGTCGAAAATTTTTTCTTCAGCAGCCAAGCCGTCGTTGAAAATTTTTTCTTCAGCCACCGAGCCCTCATCCAAAAAATTGTCCCCGGAAGCCAAGCCCTCGTAGACAATATTTTCTTCAGTATCCAAGCCCTCGTCAAAAAGTATTTCTTCAGAAGCCGACTCCTCATGGAAAATTTTTTCTTCTGTAGCCGAGCCCTCGTCAAAAATTTTGTCTTCGGCAGCCGAGCCCTCATCGAAGTAAAGGTCCACAGCAGCCAAGCCCTCGTCGAAGAAAAGATCCCCGACAGCCAAGCCCTCATTGAACATTTTTTTTTTGGCAACTGAGCCCAGGTTCAAGATTTTTCTTTGGCAGCCAAGCCCTCATCAAAGAAAATCCCTGGCAGCTGAGCCCTCACCGAAAATTTTTTTTTTTATAATACAGTTTTAGAGTAGCAATGCTAAAGCTTTACAATACATGTTCACAGCACAGTTTTACAGCACACATTCAGAGCACACCTTCAGCGCACAGTTTTACAACAGGAACTTCAAAGTTTTACAACAGAGTTTTACAATACAGATTTACAATACAGACTTAGAGTAGCAACTCTAAAGCTTCACACTACAGATTCACAGCACAGTATTACAACAGCAACTTCAAAGATTTACAACAGTTTTACCATACAGTTTTACAGTACAATTTTACCATAAAATTTCAGAGTAGCAACTCTAATGCTTTAAAACACAGCTTTAGAGTAGCAACCCTAAAGCTTCACAGCACAGCTTCACCGCAGTTTTACAACAGCAACGTCAAAGTTTCACAATAGTTTTGCAAGACAGCTTGACAAGACAGCTGCAGTGCAGCCACGAGACGGCTGTGCAAAGAGACGGCTGTGCAAAGAGACGGCTGTGCAAAGAGACGGCTGTGCAAAGAGACGGCTGTGCAAAGAGACGGCTGTGCAAAGAGACGGCTGTGCAAAGAGACGGCTGTGCAAAGAGACGGCTGTGCAAAGAGACGGCTGTGCAAAGAGACGGCTGTGCAAAGAGACGGCTGTGCAAAGAGACGGCTGTGCAAAGAGACGGCTGTGCAAAGAGACGGCTGTGCAAAGAGACGGCTGTGCAAAGAGACGGCTGTGCAACACAGTTTTTGAGTAGCAATTCTACAGCTTTACAATACAGTTTTACAACACGGTATTAAAGTAGCAAAGCTGAGGTTTTACAGTAGTTTTACAATACAGTATTACCATAGCAATTTCAAAGTTTCACAATACAGTTGTACAATTGCAACCTCAAAAATTGCAATAGAAAATGGCTTCCATAGTAGTAGTAAATTTTTTTACTTAATTACACCCAGTGACAGTGCCATATTCTACTGCTTTTTATTTCACATTGTATTTAATTTCCAAGTTTACAGAGCATTTTCCAACGTATCAATCTTTTCCACATTCCTCGCTGCCATTACATCCGTCGCTGCACATCCAGAAGTTCTCCTCCCCGAGGTTACGTTACCTCCACCATCCCTGTTCGCGGGCAGAAAATGAGTGAGCTCTGCTCCTCTTCACAGACTGTCCACTTCCACACCTAGACGCAAAAATAAAAATTGAAAAATATCATTACATGACAAACTACAAGAGCACCCAAACATTTTACAAGCACACCTCGGAAAAATACAGTTACATCCACACACTTCACAACCCTGGCCTCCTCAATGCTGGCCATCTAGTCCAACTCTCCACACCCTTCGTCCGCAAAATCCTCAACTGTCTTCCAAAGACCATCTGATGACCAACATAATTGCCTGTGCTAAGTGGCAATTACCACGTTCCAGGGGAGTGCTCCACGGGAACGCCATTCCCAGGAACCTTGAAAAAAAATCGCCCTGCCTGCCAAAACCCCGGCCCAAGCCTGACCCCCATCCAAACATTGGCGACAAACATCGCCTCACAGAGCGACCGGAACCAGGGAAAAAATAAACCCAGCCAGGGGGAAAAAAAAAAAAAAAAAATCCCCCGGCTGGGGTTTTTTTTATTCTAGTTGTATTTTTTTTTAATTCTAATTCCCTGAAAAACATCTTAACTGTACAACCTGAAAGGAAAAAACGTTAAAAAGTTAAAACACATAACCCTACTATATTACATACATTCACAACACACCACGCATTCACATTGCATGCACGCCAGCCCTTGCTCTCATCCATCCAACAGCCCGCCACCCTCAAGGGGCCATCGCCCCGTGCCTGCAGCACTGGGGGCCTCAAAAATCACCCTGTCTGCCAAAACCCTGGGCCAAGCCTGACCCCCATCCAAACATTGGCAATGAACATCACTTCACACAGCAGCCAGGACCAGGGGAAAAAAAAAAAACAGCCAGGGGGGAAAAAAAAAAAAAAACAAAAAACCCAGCTGGGTTTTTTTTGAATTCTAGTTGTGTTTTATTTTTTCTATTTGCCTGATAAACATTTCTCCATCCAACCTGCAAGAGACCATTAAAAATCTAAACCACATAACCCTACAAGGTTACACACATTCACAACACACCACTCATTCAGATCACAGACACACTAGCCCTCACTCTCAACTGCCACCAAAGGGCATGAAAGGGCCATCGCCCCTTACCCGCAGCACCCGGGGCCTCAAAAATCACCCTGCCTGCAAAACCCCTGGCCCCAGCCCAATCCCCTTCGAAGCTCCCCACAAACTACCCGTCCATTACACCAGTGTTTCAACACACACCATCTCCACCACAAGTAGATTTTCAACCTGATACTTAGCTTTCATAGTGTCACAAGTCACAGTCCAACCTCCATAGCAGCCACATCGCCTAAACGCAAGGTTCCTTCAATCGCCTCATGCCCCGTGATCACCTGCAAAACCAACACACAAAACTGTTGAATAGACACTTCACCCTCGGCATAAAAAATCCTCCACAGCTCCAACCCCCTGCTTCCCACCTATTCCAAAACCAAAAACCTCAATGCCTTAACAATTTCTAGAAACTTAACACAAAATGTCCACATAAAAAAATATTAACACCAATGCCCGCTTACTGCCTTACTACATTCCACCTCACAATCCACTTGCAATCCACTGCACTACTCACATGCAATGACCCAAAAATCATTTAACCCTCAATGCTAAAAATCTAGGCATATCAACATTTCACCCATAGACTCTTATCGCTGTTCCACCTACCCCTGACTCTACATGCCCGGGCAGAGCAGCTCCAAGCCAAACACACCCGTGCACAAACACAGACAACACAGAACACTACAAACAAGGCGATTCAAAGAGAGAGAAAACTCTCAGCAAGAAGAAGGACTCCCGGACAGGAAGTGCCATCCGGCAAGATGACCTACAGCGTCCAAAACCATGAAGCAAGGAGGCTCTATGACAGCCCCAAAGAAGTAGTAGTAAAAGTAACGGCCCATTACAAGATGGTACTGTCAAAGCCAAGATGACGGATCCTTAAGAAGCCCGTCATCAAGACCTAGGAACATCAAGATGCAGGGAAGAACACCCAGTCCAAGACAACACACGGCTAGAGAGCAGAGCTGCCAAAGCAGCCTGGAAGAGCGCCGCAAAAGAGAACCAGCTGGTACCTTCTGACACCCATCCAACGCTTTAGAGCTCCAAGCACAAGAAAAGAAGCACCCGATTGGCACAGTGCCGATGAGTAAGGGCATTCAAGACCCTAGGGACGGTGACCGAAGCGCATACCGCGCTCCTCCGGCGCAAAGCGCGACAAGGACAACGAGACCCGAGGAAGGTCTAAGCACAGAAGACAGACTACACAAACTACACACCACCGCAGACACAGGCTGGAACTGCCCTGCCCAGCACATGCTGGTCTCATGCTGAAAAGCAACCCGCTCCCTTCACCTGCCCAAAGGGGACTGCTTTGGGACAGCCCTCTCTCCTGCACCAACTGTAAAACCCCTCCCTGCAATTCCCAGCTGTGTCCCTCCCTCCCAGCCTCTCCCCAGCCCGGGTCCCTCAACTTAGCTTTCAAAGGGCCAAGGGTCCAAATCCGTCCTCTGCAAAAACCACACCGGCTAACTGGGATGTTCCTCAAAGGGACACATTGGTCTTCAACATCTGCAATAGAACAAGCACACAAAAAAAAAACAAACCAGGAAAGGGAGTAAGCATCCTGCTGGTCAACACCAACTACTTCCCCAACTCCCCCCTCTTCACAAGTGCCACCGTCTTCACTTCCCCGCTCATTCCAGAGTCAGACCCTGCAGCCATCATCACTCGTGGTACCTAAGGTACCAAGACACACCAAATTAGCATGGCGCTCATGAGAAGTCATCAGCCCCACGCTCCTCCTCACTAATCCACAGCTTTCCTCAAACGCTCATCCAATTCAAAGATAGCCCACACAGCACCTCCAAAACAGAAGGTAAATGCTTAACCAAGCAGCCGCATAATACTTTGCTATTCAACACTGACCCGGCCGACAACCGCCTCACCTTCTCGGACCACTCATTGGCATGCAGCTTTGCAGGAGAGCTTATAGCAGACTTCACAGTACGTAAAGGGTGCCTATAAGAAACCTGGAGAGGCACTTTTTACAAGGGTGTACAGCAATAGGACAAGGTGGTAACAACTTTAGTCCTAAAGAGGGTACATTTACTTTAGGTGTTAGGAAGAAGTTTCTCACTATGGGTGGTGAGGCACTGGAACGGGTTGCCCAGAGAACCTGCGGATGCGCCCTCCCTGGAAGCATTCAAGACCAGGTCAGATGGGGCTTTGAGCAACCTGGTCTCGCGGAAGGTGTCCCTACCCATTGCTGGGGGGGTTGGAACCAGGGGATCTTTATGGTCCCTTCCAACCCAAACCATTCTATGACATCCAAATTCAACTGCAAAACTCATCTGAGAAAGGCTGGTGAACCCTCCTCCCTTTCCCCACCAGTCCCAAGACTTTAGAAACCCCTTTTCTTCTTCTCAACTGTCAGGAAAGGAACCCCACTGCTTCCTGACACCTCCTGCCCTCAATTTGCACCCCTGAACCCCCTTCAGTGGCTCCTCCTCAGGAGACGCTCTTCTGAGCCACATCCCAAATTCTGGGGGCACCTCCTAACCTACAACTTCCCAGAGACTCTGAGCTCTGCCACATGCCCACAAAATAAACTTAAGTCCTAAGGTTTATAATCTACAAGGGGCCTGCCACAAGCTGCAAAGGTTCTACAATCAACATGGCATTCTGTGGGCAATGAGGAAAGGCGACAAGGCATGCTAGACCCTGAAAGGCACTGTGCCTCATGGCCCTTCTGCTTTCTTCAGAAATACTAAAACTCCATATACAGATACATACAAGATGCTCACCCTAAGCCCTGCTAAACAATGTCACCATCAGTGCTGTTAAGAGATATCAGCAACTTACACAACATACAGCAAAACTGGTGAAAAAAACAAGGTTCTGTTTTCAATACAGTTGGGAATTCCAAGAAAACACAATGCAAGAAGAATTAAAAAGAAAACAAAGAAACAAAAAATGCATACTATTAAAACATCTTTCTATCCCTGAACACTCAAAACAAAATTACTGACCTCAAAAAAAGAAAGAAAAAAAAAAAGCTGTATACAAGCATTACTTTCTACTACACGTGCTGCTGAACCTTGACTGGTCTTGAAGCTCTTACCTCAGGCAGATACCTCTTCCCAAAAGGCAGAACCAGCTCAAAAGCTGCAAAGGACTCAAGGAACAACTGAACACCAACACCAGAAAAACCCAGAAGCACAATAAGCTCTCCTAGCAGAGGCTGTGGCTCAAATACCCCGAGCCTCCGCCCACCACCCTTAGCACAATCACCTGGGAAAGGGGAAGGGCAAACCACCAGAAGTTATAAAGTCAGCTGGAGGAGCAGCAGCACTGTTCTCACCTGCCTTAAATTTAGAACAAGCAAAGCCCTGAACAGAGAAAGTAATCCCTCCAGGAAATGACACTACTTGCTCCTGTACTATAGCTACACCTATTGCACCAGCAATGTGACCAGGTAGGGAATTAAACTTAATTTTTCTGGGGTGTAGATAGAAAATGATAGGTGTCCTTCTAAACTATGTAAGAAACTAGCTCATTAAATGCAATGACAATGTTGTTATCAAAACTGATGTGCTCTTTGGCAGGCGAGCCCTCGTCAAAAATTTTTTCTTCGCATCTGAGCCCTCGTCGAAAAATTCTCTTCGGCAGCCAGGCCATTGTCGAAGAAAAGGTCCCCGGCAGACGAGCCCTTGTCGAAGAAAAGGTCCCCGGCAGCCGAGCCCTCCTCGAAGAAAAGGCCCCCGGCAGCAGAGCCCTCGTGGAAAAATTTTCTTCCACACTCGAGCCCTCATCGAAGAAAAGGTCCCCGGCAGCTGAGCCGTTGTCAAAAAAAAGGTCCCCAGCAGCCGAGCCCTCGTCGAAAATTTTCTCTTTAGCAGCTGAGCCCTCGTCGAAGAAATGGTCCTTCGCAGCCGAGCCCTCGTCGAATAAAAGGTCCCCGGAAGTCGAGCCCTCCTCGCAATTTTTTCTTTGGCAGCGAAGCCCTCGTCAAAAATGTTTTCTTCAGCACTCAATCCGTTGTCGAAAATTATTTCTTCACAAACCGAGCCCTCATCGATACTTTTTCTCTGGGAGCCGAGCTCTCGTAGAAAAATTTTTCTTCGGCATCTGAGCCCTCATCAAAACCTTTTTCTTCGGCAGCCGAGCCCTCATCGAAGAAACGGTCCCCGGCAGCCGAGCCTTCGTCGAAAATATTTTTTTCGGCAGCCGAGCCCTCGTCGACAATTTTTTTTTCAGCAGTCAATCCGTTGTCGAAAATTATTTCTTCAGAAACCGAGCCCTCGTCGATACATTTTTCTTTGGGAGCTGAGCCCTCGTCGAAGAAAAGGTACCTGGCAGCCAAGCCCTCATCGAAGAAAAGGTCCCCGGCATTCGAGCCCATGTCAAAAATTTTTTCTTCGGCAGCCGAGACCTCGCCGAAAATTATTTCTTCAGCAACCGAGCCCTCGTCGAAATTTTTTTCTTCGGCAGCCGAGACCTCGCCGAAAAGTTTTTCTTCGGCAGCCGGCCCTCGACGAAGAAACGGTCGCCGGCAGCCGAGCCCTCTTCGAATAAAAGGTCCCCAGCAGCCGAGCCCTCCTCGCAATTTTTTTCTTTGGCAGCCAAGCCCTTGTCAAAAATGTTTTCTTCGGCAGCCGAGCCCTAGCCGAAAATTTTTTCTTCGGTAGCCGAGCCCTCGTCAAAAATTTTTTCTTCGGAAGCCAAGTCCTCGTCGAAAATGTTTTCTTCTATAGCCGAAGCACTCACTGAAAATTTTTTCTTTGACATGTGAGCCCTCTTCGAAAATTTTTTCATCGGCAGCTAAGCCCTCGTCGAATATGTTTTCCTCGGCAGCCTAGCCCTCGTCAAATATTTTTTGTTCAGCAGCCGAGCCCTCATCGAATATGTTTTCTTCGGCAGACTAGCCCTCGTCGAAACTTTTTTCTTCGGAAGCAGAGCCCGCATCGAAAATATTTTCTTCGGCAGCCGAACCCTCGTCGAATATTTTTTCTTCAGCAGCTGAGCTCTCATCGAAAATTTTTTCTCCGTCAGCCAAGACCTCATCGAATATTTTTTCTTCAGCAGCCAAGCCCTCGACGAAGAAGAATTTCCTGGCAGATGAGACCTCGTCGAAGCTAAGGTCGCCGGCTGTCAATGCATCATCGAAAATTTTTTTTCGGCAGTTGAGCCCTCGTCGAAAGTTTTATCTTAGGCAGCCGAACACATGTATATAATTTTTTCTTTGGCAACCAAGCCCTCATTGAAGAAAAGGACCCTGGCAACCGAGCCCTCGTGGAAAAAATTTTTTTGGACAGCCGAACACTTGTCGAAGAAAAGGTCCCCAGCAGCCGAGACCTCGGCGAAAATATTTTCTTCGGCAGCTGATTCCTCGTAGAAGAAAAGTTTCCCGGCAGCTGAACCCTCATCAAAGAAAAGGTCTCCGGCAGCCGAGCCCTCGTCGAAAATTTTTTATTCAGCAGCCGAGCCCTCGTTGAAGAAAAGGTCCCCAGCAGCCGAGCCCTCGTAGAAAATATTTTCTTCGGCAGCCGAGCCCGCGTAGAAAATATTTTCTTCGGCAGCCAAGCCCTCGTCGACAAATTTTTCTTTGGCAGCCGAGCCCTCGTCGAAAATTTTTTTTCAGCAGCCGAGCCCTCATCAAAGAAAAGGTCCCCAGCAGCCGATCCCTCGTTGAAAATTTTTCTTCGCAGTCGAGCACTCGTCGAAAATTTTTCCTTCGGCAGCCGAGCCCTCGTCGAAGAAAAGGTCCCTGGCAGCCGAGCCCTCGTCGAAAATTTTTTCTTCGGCAGCCGAGACCTCGTCAAAAATTTTTTCTTCAGCAGCCGAGCACTCGTCGAAAATTGTTTTCTTTGGCAGCTGAGCCCTCGTCGAAAATTGTTTTCTTTGGCAGCTGAGCCCTCGTCGAAAATTGTTTTCTTCGGCAGCCGAGCCCTCGTCGAAGAAAAGGTCCCCGGCAGCCAAGCCCTCGTCGAAGAAAAGGTCCCCGGCAGCCAGGCCCTCGTCGAAAAAAAGGTCCCCGGCAGCCAGGCCCTCGTCGAAAAAAAGGTCCCCGGCAGCCAGGCCCTCGTCGAAGAAAAGGTCCCCGGCAGCCGAGCCCTCGTCGAAGAAAAGGTCCCCGGCAGCCGAGCCCTAGTCAAAGAAAAGGTCCCCGGCAGCCGGGCCCTCGTCGAAGAAAAGGTCCCCGGCAGCCGAGCCCTCGTCGAAGAAAAGGTCCCCGGCAGCCGAGCCCTCGTCGAAGAAAAGGTCCCCGGCAGCCGGGCCCTCGTCGAAGAAAAGGTCCCCGGCAGCCGAGCCCTCGTCGAAGAAAAGGTCCCAGGCAGCCGAGCCCTTGTCAAAAATTTTTTTCTTCGGCAGCCGAGCCCTCGTCGAAGAAAAGGTCCCCGGGAGGCGAGCCCTCGTCGAAGAAAAGGTCCCCTGGAGGCGAGCCCTCGTCGAAGAAAAGGTCCCCGGCAGCCGAGCCCTCGTCGAAAATATTTTTTTTGGCAGCCAAGTCCACGTCGAAGAAATGGTCCCCGGCAGCCGAGCCCTTGTCGAAGAAAAGGACCCAGCAGCCGAGCCTTCGTCGAAAATTTTTGTCTTCGGCAGCCGAGCCCTCGTCAAACAAAAGGTCCCCGGCAGCCGAGCTCGCGTCGGAGAAAAGGTCCCCGGCAGCCGAGCCCTCGTCGAACATATTTTTCTTTGGCAGCCGAGCCCTCGTCGAAGAAAAGGTCCCCGGCAGCCGAGCCCTCGTCGAAGAAAAGGTCCCCGGCAGCCGAGCCCTCGTCGAAGAAAAGGTCCCCGGCAGCCGAGCCCTCGTCGAACATATTTTTCTTCGGCAGCCGAGCCCTCGTCGAAGAAAAGGTCCCCGGCAGCCGAGCCCTCGTCGAAGAAAAGGTCCCCGGCAGCCGAGCCCTCGTCGAAAATGTTTTTCTTCGGCAGCCGAGCTCACGTCGAAGAAAAGGTCCCCGGCAGCCGAGCCCTCGTCGAAAATATTTTTCTTCGGCAGCCGTGCCCTCGTCGAAGAAAAGGTCCTCGGCAGCCGAGCCCTCGTCGAAGAAAAGGTCCCCGGCAGCCGAGCCCTCGTCGATTGGTTTTTCTTCGGCAGACGAGCCCTCGTCGAAGAAAAACTCCCCGGCAGCCGGGCCCTCTTCTAACATATTTTCCTTCGGCAGCCAAGCCCTCGTCGAAGAAAAGGTCCCCGGCAGCCGGGCCCTCGTCGAAAATTGTTTTCTTCGGCAACCAAGCCCTCGTCAAAGAAAAGGTCCCCAGCAGCCGAGCCCTCGTCGAAGAAAAGGTCCCCGGCAGCCGAGCCGTCGTCGAAAATATTTTCCTTCGGCAGCCAAGCCCTCGTCGAAGAAAAGGTCCGCGGCATTCGAGCCCTCGTCAAAAATTTTTGTCTTCGGCAGCCAAGCCCTCGTCGAAGAAAAGGTCCCCGGCAGCCGAGCCCTCGTCGAAAATGTTTTTCTTCGGCAGCCGAGCCCACGTTGAGTAGTTTTTATTCGGAAGCCGAGCCCTCAACGAAGAAAAGGTCCCCGGCAGCCGAGCCCTCGTCGAAGAAAAGGTCCCCGGCAGCCTAGCCCACGTCGAGTAGTTTTTCTTCGGCAGCCGAGCCCTCGTCGAAGAAAAGGTCCCCGGCAGCCGAGCCCTCGTCGAAGAAAAGGTCCCCGGCAGCCGAGCCCTCGTCGAAGAAAAGGTCCCCGGCAGCCGGGCCCTCGTCGAAGAAAAGGTCCCCGGCAGCCGAACCCTAGTCGAAAATGTTTTTCTTCGGCAGCCGAGCCCACGTCGAGTAGTTTTTCTTCGGCAGCCGAGCCCTCATCGAAGAAAAGGTCCCCGGCAGCCGAGCCCTCGTCGAAGAAAAGGTCCCCGGCAGCCGAGCCCTCGTCGAGTGGTTTTTCTTCGGCAGCCGAGCCCTCGTCGAAGAAAAGGTCCCCAGCAGCCGAGCCCTCATCGAAGAAAAGGTCCCCGGCAGCCGAGACCTCGCGAAGAAAAGGTCCCCGGCAGCCGAGCCTTCGTCGAAAATATTTTTTTCGGCAGCCGAGCCCTCGTCGACAATTTTTTTTTCAGCAGTCAATCCGTTGTCGAAAATTATTTCTTCAGAAACCGAGCCCTCGTCGATACATTTTTCTTTGGGAGCTGAGCCCTCGTCGAAGAAAAGGTACCTGGCAGCCAAGCCCTCATCGAAGAAAAGGTCCCCGGCATTCGAGCCCATGTCAAAAATTTTTTCTTCGGCAGCCGAGACCTCGCCGAAAATTATTTCTTCAGCAACCGAGCCCTCGTCGAAATTTTTTTCTTCGGCAGCCGGCCCTCGACGAAGAAACGGTCGCCGGCAGCCGAGCCCTCTTCGAATAAAAGGTCCCCGGCAGCCGAGCCCTCCTCGCAATTTTTTTCTTTGGCAGCCAAGCCCTTGTCAAAAATGTTTTCTTCGGCAGCCGAGCCCTAGCCGAAAATTTTTTCTTCGGTAGCCGAGCCCTCGTCAAAAATTTTTTCTTCGGAAGCCAAGTCCTCGTCGAAAATGTTTTCTTCTATAGCCGAAGCACTCACTGAAAATTTTTTCTTTGACATGTGAGCCCTCTTCGAAAATTTTTTCATCGGCAGCTAAGCCCTCGTCGAATATGTTTTCCTCGGCAGCCTAGCCCTCGTCAAATATTTTTTGTTCAGCAGCCGAGCCCTCATCGAATATGTTTTCTTCGGCAGACTAGCCCTCGTCGAAACTTTTTTCTTCGGAAGCAGAGCCCGCATCGAAAATATTTTCTTCGGCAGCCGAACCCTCGTCGAATATTTTTTCTTCAGCAGCTGAGCTCTCATCGAAAATTTTTTCTCCGTCAGCCAAGACCTCATCGAATATTTTTTCTTCAGCAGCCAAGCCCTCGACGAAGAAGAATTTCCTGGCAGATGAGACCTCGTCGAAGCTAAGGTCGCCGGCTGTCAATGCATCATCGAAAATTTTTTTTCGGCAGTTGAGCCCTCGTCGAAAGTTTTATCTTAGGCAGCCGAACACATGTATATAATTTTTTCTTTGGCAACCAAGCCCTCATTGAAGAAAAGGACCCTGGCAACCGAGCCCTCGTGGAAAAAATTTTTTTGGACAGCCGAACACTTGTCGAAGAAAAGGTCCCCAGCAGCCGAGACCTCGGCGAAAATATTTTCTTCGGCAGCTGATTCCTCGTAGAAGAAAAGTTTCCCGGCAGCTGAACCCTCATCAAAGAAAAGGTCTCCGGCAGCCGAGCCCTCGTCGAAAATTTTTTATTCAGCAGCCGAGCCCTCGTTGAAGAAAAGGTCCCCAGCAGCCGAGCCCTCGTAGAAAATATTTTCTTCGGCAGCCGAGCCCGCGTAGAAAATATTTTCTTCGGCAGCCAAGCCCTCGTCGACAAATTTTTCTTTGGCAGCCGAGCCCTCGTCGAAAATTTTTTTTCAGCAGCCGAGCCCTCATCAAAGAAAAGGTCCCCAGCAGCCGATCCCTCGTTGAAAATTTTTCTTCGCAGTCGAGCACTCGTCGAAAATTTTTCCTTCGGCAGCCGAGCCCTCGTCGAAGAAAAGGTCCCTGGCAGCCGAGCCCTCGTCGAAAATTTTTTCTTCGGCAGCCGAGACCTCGTCAAAAATTTTTTCTTCAGCAGCCGAGCACTCGTCGAAAATTTTTTCATCGGCAGCCGAGCCCTCGTCGAAAATATTTTCTCGGCAGCCGAGCCCTCGCCGAAAATTGTTTTCTTTGGCAGCTGAGCCCTCGTCGAAAATTGTTTTCTTTGGCAGCTGAGCCCTCGTCGAAAATTGTTTTCTTCGGCAGCCGAGCCCTCGTCGAAGAAAAGGTCCCCGGCAGCCAAGCCCTCGTCGAAGAAAAGGTCCCCGGCAGCCAGGCCCTCGTCGAAAAAAAGGTCCCCGGCAGCCAGGCCCTCGTCGAAGAAAAGGTCCCCGGCAGCCGAGCCCTCGTCGAAGAAAAGGTCCCAGGCAGCCGAGCCCTAGTCGAAGAAAAGGTCCCCGGCAGCCGAGCCCTCGTCGAAGAAAAGGTCCCCGGCAGCCGAGCCCTCGTCGAAGAAAAGGTCCCCGGCAGCCGAGCCCTCGTCGAAGAAAAGGTCCCCGGCAGCCGGGCCCTCGTCGAAGAAAAGGTCCCCGGCAGCCGAGCCCTCGTCGAAGAAAAGGTCCCAGGCAGCCGAGCCCTTGTCAAAAATTTTTTTCTTCGGCAGCCGAGCCCTCGTCGAAGAAAAGGTCCCCGGGAGGCGAGCCCTCGTCGAAGAAAAGGTCCCCGGGAGGCGAGCCCTCGTCGAAGAAAAGGTCCCCGGCAGCCGAGCCCTCGTCGAAAATATTTTTTTTGGCAGCCAAGTCCACGTCGAAGAAATGGTCCCCGGCAGCCGAGCCCTTGTCGAAGAAAAGGACCCAGCAGCCGAGCCTTCGTCGAAAATTTTTGTCTTCGGCAGCCGAGCCCTCGTCAAACAAAAGGTCCCCGGCAGCCGAGCTCTCGTCGGAGAAAAGGTCCCCGGCAGCCGAGCCCTCGTCGAACATATTTTTCTTTGGCAGCCGAGCCCTCGTCGAAGAAAAGGTCCCCGGCAGCCGAGCCCTCGTCGAAGAAAAGGTCCACGGCAGCCGAGCCCTCGTCGAACATATTTTTCTTCGGCAGCCGAGCCCTCGTCGAAGAAAAGGTCCCCGGCAGCCGAGCCCTCGTCGAAGAAAAGGTCCCCGGCAGCCGAGCCCTCGTCGAAAATGTTTTTCTTCGGCAGCCGAGCTCACGTCGAAGAAAAGGTCCCCGGCAGCCGAGCCCTCGTCGAAAATATTTTTCTTCGGCAGCCGTGCCCTCGTCGAAGAAAAGGTCCCCGGCAGCCGAGCCCTCGTCGAAGAAAAGGTCCCCGGCAGCCGGGCCCTCGTCGAAGAAAAGGTCCCCGGCAGCCGAACCCTAGTCGAAAATGTTTTTCTTCGGCAGCCGAGCCCACGTCGAGTAGTTTTTCTTCGGCAGCCGAGCCCTCATCGAAGAAAAGGTCCCCGGCAGCCGAGCCCTCGTCGAAGAAAAGGTCCCCGGCAGCCGAGCCCTCGTCGAGTGGTTTTTCTTCGGCAGCCGAGCCCTCGTCGAAGAAAAGGTCCCCAGCAGCCGAGCCCTCATCGAAGAAAAGGTCCCCGGCAGCCGAGACCTCGTCGAAGAAAAGGTCCCCGGCAGCCGAGCCCTCGTCGAAGAAAAGGTCCCCGGTAGCCGAGCCCTCATCGAAGAAAAGGTCCCCGGCAGCCGAGCCTTCGTCGAAAATATTTTTTTCGGCAGCCGAGCCCTCGTCGACAATTTTTTTTTCAGCAGTCAATCCGTTGTCGAAAATTATTTCTTCAGAAACCGAGCCCTCGTCGATACATTTTTCTTTGGGAGCTGAGCCCTCGTCGAAGAAAAGGTACCTGGCAGCCAAGCCCTCATCGAAGAAAATGTCCCCGGCATTCGAGCCCATGTCAAAAATTTTTTCTTCGGCAGCCGAGACCTCGCCGAAAATTATTTCTTCAGCAACCGAGCCCTCGTCGAAATTTTTTTCTTCGGCAGCCGGCCCTCGACGAAGAAACGGTCGCCGGCAGCCGAGCCCTCTTCGAATAAAAGGTCCCCGGCAGCCGAGCCCTCCTCGCAATTTTTTTCTTTGGCAGCCAAGCCCTTGTCAAAAATGTTTTCTTCGGCAGCCGAGCCCTAGCCGAAAATTTTTTCTTCGGTAGCCGAGCCCTCGTCAAAAATTTTTTCTTCGGAAGCCAAGTCCTCGTCGAAAATGTTTTCTTCTATAGCCGAAGCACTCACTGAAAATTTTTTCTTTGACATGTGAGCCCTCTTCGAAAATTTTTTCATCGGCAGCTAAGCCCTCGTCGAATATGTTTTCCTCGGCAGCCTAGCCCTCGTCAAATATTTTTTGTTCAGCAGCCGAGCCCTCATCGAATATGTTTTCTTCGGCAGACTAGCCCTCGTCGAAACTTTTTTCTTCGGAAGCAGAGCCCGCATCGAAAATATTTTCTTCGGCAGCCGAACCCTCGTCGAATATTTTTTCTTCAGCAGCTGAGCTCTCATCGAAAATTTTTTCTCCGTCAGCCAAGACCTCATCGAATATTTTTTCTTCAGCAGCCAAGCCCTCGACGAAGAAGAATTTCCTGGCAGATGAGACCTCGTCGAAGCTAAGGTCGCCGGCTGTCAATGCATCATCGAAAATTTTTTTTCGGCAGTTGAGCCCTCGTCGAAAGTTTTATCTTAGGCAGCCGAACACATGTATATAATTTTTTCTTTGGCAACCAAGCCCTCATTGAAGAAAAGGACCCTGGCAACCGAGCCCTCGTGGAAAAAATTTTTTTGGACAGCCGAACACTTGTCGAAGAAAAGGTCCCCAGCAGCCGAGACCTCGGCGAAAATATTTTCTTCGGCAGCTGATTCCTCGTAGAAGAAAAGTTTCCCGGCAGCTGAACCCTCATCAAAGAAAAGGTCTCCGGCAGCCGAGCCCTCGTCGAAAATTTTTTATTCAGCAGCCGAGCCCTCGTTGAAGAAAAGGTCCCCAGCAGCCGAGCCCTCGTAGAAAATATTTTCTTCGGCAGCCGAGCCCGCGTAGAAAATATTTTCTTCGGCAGCCAAGCCCTCGTCGACAAATTTTTCTTTGGCAGCCGAGCCCTCGTCGAAAATTTTTTTTCAGCAGCCGAGCCCTCATCAAAGAAAAGGTCCCCAGCAGCCGATCCCTCGTTGAAAATTTTTCTTCGCAGTCGAGCACTCGTCGAAAATTTTTCCTTCGGCAGCCGAGCCCTCGTCGAAGAAAAGGTCCCTGGCAGCCGAGCCCTCGTCGAAAATTTTTTCTTCGGCAGCCGAGACCTCGTCAAAAATTTTTTCTTCAGCAGCCGAGCACTCGTCGAAAATTTTTTCATCGGCAGCCGAGCCCTCGTCGAAAATATTTTCTCGGCAGCCGAGCCCTCGCCGAAAATTGTTTTCTTTGGCAGCTGAGCCCTCGTCAAAAATTGTTTTCTTTGGCAGCTGAGCCCTCGTCGAAAATTGTTTTCTTCGGCAGCCGAGCCCTCGTCGAAGAAAAGGTCCCCGGCAGCCAAGCCCTCGTCGAAGAAAAGGTCCCCGGCAGCCAGGCCCTCGTCGAAAAAAAGGTCCCCGGCAGCCAGGCCCTCGTCGAAGAAAAGGTCCCCGGCAGCCGAGCCCTCGTCGAAGAAAAGGTCCCCGGCAGCCGAGCCCTAGTCGAAGAAAAGGTCCCCGGCAGCCGAGCCCTCGTCGAAGAAAAGGTCCCCGGCAGCCGAGCCCTCGTCGAAGAAAAGGTCCCCGGCAGCCGAGCCCTCGTCGAAGAAAAGGTCCCCGGCAGCCGGGCCCTCGTCGAAGAAAAGGTCCCCGGCAGCCGAGCCCTCGTCGAAGAAAAGGTCCCAGGCAGCCGAGCCCTTGTCAAAAATTTTTTTCTTCGGCAGCCGAGCCCTCGTCGAAGAAAAGGTCCCCGGGAGGCGAGCCCTCGTCGAAGAAAAGGTCCCCGGGAGGCGAGCCCTCGTCGAAGAAAAGGTCCCCGGCAGCCGAGCCCTCGTCGAAAATATTTTTTTTGGCAGCCAAGTCCACGTCGAAGAAATGGTCCCCGGCAGCCGAGCCCTTGTCGAAGAAAAGGACCCAGCAGCCGAGCCTTCGTCGAAAATTTTTGTCTTCGGCAGCCGAGCCCTCGTCAAACAAAAGGTCCCCGGCAGCCGAGCTCTCGTCGGAGAAAAGGTCCCCGGCAGCCGAGCCCTCGTCGAACATATTTTTCTTTGGCAGCCGAGCCCTCGTCGAAGAAAAGGTCCCCGGCAGCCGAGCCCTCGTCGAAGAAAAGGTCCCCGGCAGCCGAGCCCTCGTCGAACATATTTTTCTTCGGCAGCCGAGCCCTCGTCGAAGAAAAGGTCCCCGGCAGCCGAGCCCTCGTCGAAGAAAAGGTCCCCGGCAGCCGAGCCCTCGTCGAAAATGTTTTTCTTCGGCAGCCGAGCTCACGTCGAAGAAAAGGTCCCCGGCAGCCGAGCCCTCGTCGAAAATATTTTTCTTCGGCAGCCGTGCCCTCGTCGAAGAAAAGGTCCTCGGCAGCCGAGCCCTCGTCGAAGAAAAGGTCCCCGGCAGCCGAGCCCTCGTCGATTGGTTTTTCTTCGGCAGACGAGCCCTCGTCGAAGAAAAACTCCCCGGCAGCCGGGCCCTCTTCTAACATATTTTCCTTCGGCAGCCAAGCCCTCGTCGAAGAAAAGGTCCCCAGCAGCCGAGCCCTCGTCGAAGAAAAGGTCCCCGGCAGCCGAGCCGTCGTCGAAAATATTTTCCTTCAGCAGCCAAGCCCTCGTCGAAGAAAAGGTCCGCGGCATTCGAGCCCTCGTCAAAAATTTTTGTCTTCGGCAGCCAAGCCCTCGTCGAAGAAAAGGTCCCCGGCAGCCGAGCCCTCGTCGAAAATGTTTTTCTTCGGCAGCCGAGCCCACGTTGAGTAGTTTTTATTCGGAAGCCGAGCCCTCAACGAAGAAAAGGTCCCCGGCAGCCGAGCCCTCGTCGAAGAAAAGGTCCCCGGCAGCCTAGCCCTCGTCGAGTGGTTTTTCTTCGGCAGCCGAGCCCTCGTCGAAGAAAAGGTCCCCGGCAGCCGAGCCCTCGTCGAAGAAAAGGTCCCCGGCAGCCGAGCCCTCGTCGAAGAAAAGGTCCCCGGCAGCCGGGCCCTCGTCGAAGAAAAGGTCCCCGGCAGCCGAACCCTAGTCGAAAATGTTTTTCTTCGGCAGCCGAGCCCACGTCGAGTAGTTTTTCTTCGGCAGCCGAGCCCTCATCGAAGAAAAGGTCCCCGGCAGCCGAGCCCTCGTCGAAGAAAAGGTCCCCGGCAGCCGAGCCCTCGTCGAGTGGTTTTTCTTCGGCAGCCGAGCCCTCGTCGAAGAAAAGGTCCCCAGCAGCCGAGACCTTGTCGAAGAAAAGGTCCCCGGCAGCCGAGACCTCGTCGAAGAAAAGGTCCCCGGCAGCCGAGCCCTCGTCGAAGAAAAGGTCCCCGGTAGCCGAGCCCTCGTCGAAGAAAAGGTCCCCGGCAGCCGAGCCCTCGTCGAAGAAAAGGTCCCCGGCAGCCGGGCCCTCGTCGAAGAAAAGGTCCCCGGCAGCCGAGACCTCGTCGAAGAAAAGGTCCCCGGCAGCCGAGCCCTCGTCGAAGAAAAGGTCCCCGGCAGCCGAGCCCTCGTCGAAGAAAAGGTCCCCGGCAGCTGGGCCCTCGTCGAAGAAAAGGTCCCCGGCAGCCGAGCCCTCGTCGAAGAAAAGGTCCCCGGCAGCCGAGCCCTCGTCGAAGAAAGGGTCCCCGGCAGCCGAGCCCTCGTCGAAGAAAAGGTCCCCGGGAGGCGAGCCCTCGTCGAAGGAAAGGTCCCCGGCAGCCGAGCCCTCGTCGAAGAAAAGGTCCCCGGCAGCCGAGCCCTCGTCGAAAATTGTTTTCTTTGGCAGCCGAGACCTCGTCGAAAATTGTTTTATTTAGCAGCCGAGCCCTCGTCGAAGAAAAGGTCCCCGGCAGCCGAGCCCTCATCGAAGTAAAGGTCCCCGGCAGGCGAGCCCTCGTCGAAGAAAAGGTCCCTGGCAGCCGAGCCCTCGTCGAAGAAAATGTCCCCGGCTGCTGAGCCCTCATCGAAAATTGTTTTCTTCGGCAGCCGAGCCCTCGTCGAAGAAAAGGTCCCCGGCAGCCGAGCCCTCGTCGAAGAAAAGGTCCCCGGCTGCTGAGCCCTCATCGAAAATTGTTTTCTTCGGCAGCCGAGCCCTCGTCGAAGAAAAGGTCCCCGGCAGCCGAGCCCTCGTCGAAGAAAGGGTCCCCGGCAGCCGAGCCCTCGTCGAAGAAAAGGTCCCCGGCAGCCGAGTCCTCGTCGATTGGTTTTTCTTCGGCAGACGAGCCCTCGTCGAAGAAAAGCTCCCCGGCAGCCGAGCCCTCATCTAACATATTTTCCTTCGGCAGCCAAGCCCTCGTCGAAGAAAAGGTCCCCGGCAGCCGAGCCCTCGTCGAAGAAAAGGTCCCCGGCAGCCGAGCCCTCGTCGAAAATTGTTTTCTTCGGCAGCCGAGCTCTCGTCGAAGAAAAGGTCCCCGGCAGCCGAGCCCTCGTCGGAGAAAATGTCCCCGGCTGCTGAGCCCTCATCGAAAATTGTTTTATTCGTCTGCCGAGCCCTCGTCGAAGAAAAGGTCCCCGGCAGCCGAGCCCTCGTCGAAGAAAAGGTCCCCGGCAGCCGAGCCCTCGTCGAAGAAAAGGTCCCCGGCAGCCGAGCCCTCGTCGATTGGTTTTTCTTCGGCAGACGAGCCCTCGTCGAAGAAAAGCTCCCCGGCAGCCGAGCCCTCATCTAACATATTTTCCTTCGGCAGCCGAGCCCTCGTCGAAGAAAAGGTCCCCGGCAGCCGAGCCCTCGTCGAAAATTGTTTTCTTCGGCAGCCGAGCTCTCGTCGAAGAAAAGGTCCCCGGCAGCCGAGCCCTCGTCGAAGAAAAGGTCCCCGGCAGCCGAGCCCTCGTCGAAAATATTTTTCTTCGGCAGCCGAGCCCTCGTCGAAGAAAAGGTCCCCGGCAGCCGAGCCCTCGTCGAAAATATTTTCCTTCGGCAGCCAAGGCCTCGTTGAAGAAAAGGTCCCCGGCAGCCGAGCCCTCGTCGAAAATATTTTCCTTCGGCAGCCAAGCCCTCGTTGAAGAAAAGGTCACCGGCAGCCGAGCCCTCATCGAAAATATTTTCCTTCGGCAGCCAAGCCCTCGTTGAAGAAAAGGTCCCCGGCAGACTAGCCCTCATCGAAGAAAATGTCCGCGGCATTCGAGCCCTCGTCAAAAATTTTTGTCTTCGGCAGCCAAGCCCTCGTCGAAGAAAAGGTCCCCGGCAGCCAAGCCCTCGTCGAAAATGTTTTTCTTCGGCAGCCGAGCCCACGTCGAGTAGTTTTTCTTCGGCAGCCGAGCCCTCGTCGAAGAAAAGGTCCCCGGCAGCCGAGCCCTCGTCGAAGAAAAGGTCCCCGGCAGCCGAGCCCTCGTCGAGTGGTTTTTCTTCGGCAGCCGAGCCCTCGTCGAAGAAAAGGTCCCCAGCAGCCGAGCCCTCGTCGAAGAAAAGGTCCCCGGCAGCCGAGCCCTCATCGAAGAAAAGGTCCCCGGCAGCCGAGCCCTCGTCGAAGAAAAGGTCCCCGGCAGCCGAGCCCTCGTCGAAGAAAAGGTCCCCGGCAGCCGAGCCCTCGTCGAAGAAAAGGTCCCCGGGAGGCGAGCCCTCGTCGAAGAAAAGGTCCCCGGGAGGCGAGCCCTCGTTGAAGAAAAATCCCCGGGAGGCGAGCCCTCGTCGAAGAAAAGGTCCTCGGCAGCCGAGCCCTCGTCCAACATATTTTTCTTCGTCAACCAAGTCCATGTCGAAGAAATGGTCCCTGGCAGCCGAGCCCTTGTCGAAGAAAAGGACCCAGCAGCCGAGCCTTCGTCGAAAATTTTTTTCTTCGGCAGCCGAGCCCTCGTCGAAGAAAAGGTCCCCCGCAGCCGAGCCCTCGTCGGAGAAAAGGTCCCCGGCAGCCAAGCCCTCGTCGAAGTAAAGGTCCCCGGCAGCCGAGCCTCGTCGAGTAGTTGTTCTTCGGCAGCCGAGCCCTCGTCGAGTAGTTTTTCTTCGGCAGCCGAGCCCTCGTCGAAGAAAAGGTCCCCGGCAGCCGAGCCCTCATCGAAGTAAAGGTCCCCGGCAGCCGAGCCTCGTCGAGTAGTTGTTCTTCGGCAGCCGAGCCCTCGTCGAGTAGTTTTTCTTCGGCAGCCGAGCCCTCGTCGAAGAAAAGGTCCCCCGCAGCAGAGCCCTCGTCGAAGAAAAGGTCCCCGGCAGCCGAGCCTCGTCGAGTAGTTTTTCTTCGGCAGCCGAGCCCTCGTCGAGGAGTTTTTCTTCGGCAGCCGAGCCCTCGTCGAAGAAAAGGTCCCCGGCAGCCGAGCCCTCGTCGAAGAAAAGGTCCCCGGCAGCCGAGCCCCCGTCGAAGAAAAGGTCCGCGGCAGTCGAGCCCTCGTCCAAAATTTTTGTCTTCGGCAGCCAAGCCCTCATCGAAGAAAAGGTCCCCGGCAGCCGAGCCCTCGTCGAATAGTTTTTCTTCGGCAGCCGAGCCCACGTCGAGTAGTTTTTCTTCGGCAGCCGAGCCCTCGTCGAAGAAAAGGGCCCCGGCAGCCGAGCCCTCATCGAAGAAAAGGTCCCCGGCAGCCGAGCCCTCGTCGAAGAAAAGGTCCCCGGCAGCCGAGCCCTCGTCGATTGGTTTTTCTTCGGCAGACGAGCCCTCGTCGAAGAAAAGCTCCCCGGCAGCCGAGCCCTCATCTAACATATTTTCCTTCGGCAGCCAAGCCCTCGTCGAAGAAAAGGTCCCCGGCAGCCGAGCCCTCGTCGAAGAAAAGGTCCCCGGCAGCCGAGCCCTCGTCGAAGAAAAGGTCCCCGGCAGCCGAGCCCTCATCGAAAATTGTTTTCTTCGGCAGCCGAGCTCTCGTCGAAGAAAAGGTCCCCGGCAGCCGAGCCCTCGTCGAAGAAAATGTCCCCGGCTGCTGAGCCCTCATCGAAAATTGTTTTCTTCGTCTGCCGAGCCCTCGTCGAAGAAAAGGTCCCCGGCAGCCGAGCCCTCGTCGAAGAAAAGGTCCCCGGCAGCCGAGCCCTCGTCGAAGAAAAGGTCCCCGGCAGCCGAGCCCTCGTCGATTGGTTTTTCTTCGGCAGCCGAGCTCTCGTCGAAGAAAAGGTCCCCGGCAGCCGAGCCCTCGTCGGAGAAAATGTCCCCGGCTGCTGAGCCCTCATCGAAAATTGTTTTATTCGTCTGCCGAGCCCTCGTCGAAGAAAAGGTCCCCGGCAGCCGAGCCCTCGTCGAAGAAAAGGTCCCCGGCAGCCGAGCCCTCGTCGAAGAAAAGGTCCCCGGCAGCCGAGCCCTCGTCGAAGAAAAGGTCCCCGGCAGCCGAGCCCTCGTCGATTGGTTTTTCTTCGGCAGACGAGCCCTCGTCGAAGAAAAGCTCCCCGGCAGCCGAGCCCTCATCTAACATATTTTCCTTCGGCAGCCGAGCCCTCGTCGAAGAAAAGGTCCCCGGCAGCCGAGCCCTCGTCGAAAATTGTTTTCTTCGGCAGCCGAGCTCTCGTCGAAGAAAAGGTCCCCGGCAGCCGAGCCCTCGTCGAAGAAAAGGTCCCCGGCAGCCGAGCCCTTGTCGAAAATATTTTTCTTCGGCAGCCGAGCCCTCGTCGAAGAAAAGGTCCCCGGCAGCCGAGCCCTCGTCGAAAATATTTTTCTTCGGCAGCCGAGCCCTCGTCGAAGAAAAGGTCCCCGGCAGCCGAGCCCTCGTCGAAAATATTTTCCTTCGGCAGCCAAGGCCTCGTTGAAGAAAAGGTCCCCGGCAGCCGAGCCCTCGTCGAAAATATTTTCCTTCGGCAGCCAAGCCCTCGTTGAAGAAAAGGTCACCGGCAGCCGAGCCCTCGTCGAAAATATTTTCCTTCGGCAGCCAAGCCCTCGTTGAAGAAAAGGTCCCCGGCAGACTAGCCCTCATCGAAGAAAATGTCCGCGGCATTCGAGCCCTCGTCAAAAATTTTTGTCTTCGGCAGCCAAGCCCTCGTCGAAGAAAAGGTCCCCGGCAGCCAAGCCCTCGTCGAAAATGTTTTTCTTCGGCAGCCGAGCCCATGTCGAGTAGTTTTTCTTCGGCAGCCGAGCCCTCGTCGAAGAAAAGGTCCCCGGCAGCCGAGCCCTCGTCGAAGAAAAGGTCCCTGGCAGCCGAGCCCTCGTCGAGTGGTTTTTCTTCGGCAGCCGAGCCCTCGTCGAAGAAAAGGTCCCCAGCAGCCGAGCCCTCGTCGAAGAAAAGGTCCCCGGCAGCCGAGCCCTCATCGAAGAAAAGGTCCCCGGCAGCCGAGCCCTCGTCGAAGAAAAGGTCCCCGGCAGCCGAGCCCTCGTCGAAGAAAAGGTCCCCGGGAGGCGAGCCCTCGTCGAAGAAAAGGTCCCCGGGAGGCGAGCCCTCGTTGAAGAAAAATCCCCGGGAGGCGAGCCCTCGTCGAAGAAAAGGTCCTCGGCAGCCGAGCCCTCGTCCAACATATTTTTCTTCGTCAACCAAGTCCATGTCGAAGAAATGGTCCCTGGCAGCCGAGCCCTTGTCGAAGAAAAGGACCCAGCAGCCGAGCCTTCGTCGAAAATTTTTTTCTTCGGCAGCCGAGCCCTCGTCGAAGAAAAGGTCCCCCGCAGCCGAGCCCTCGTCGGAGAAAAGGTCCCCGGCAGCCAAGCCCTCGTCGGAGAAAAGGTCCCCTGCAGCCGAGCCCTCGTCGAAAATTGTTTTCTTTGGCAGCCGAGACCTCGTCGAAAATTGTTTTATTTAGCAGCCGAGCCCTCGTCGAAGAAAAGGTCCCCGGCAGCCGAGCCCTCATCGAAGTAAAGGTCCCCGGCAGCCGAGCCTCGTCGAGTAGTTGTTCTTCGGCAGCCGAGCCCTCGTCGAGTAGTTTTTCTTCGGCAGCCGAGCCCTCGTCGAAGAAAAGGTCCCCAGCAGCCGAGACCTTGTCGAAGAAAAGGTCCCCGGCAGCCGAGACCTCGTCGAAGAAAAGGTCCCCGGCAGCCGAGCCCTCGTCGAAGAAAAGGTCCCCGGTAGCCGAGCCCTCGTCGAAGAAAAGGTCCCCGGCAGCCGAGCCCTCGTCGAAGAAAAGGTCCCCGGCAGCCGGGCCCTCGTCGAAGAAAAGGTCCCCGGCAGCCGAGACCTCGTCGAAGAAAAGGTCCCCGGCAGCCGAGCCCTCGTCGAAGAAAAGGTCCCCGGCAGCCGAGCCCTCGTCGAAGAAAAGGTCCCCGGCAGCCGGGCCCTCGTCGAAGAAAAGGTCCCCGGCAGCCGAGCCCTCGTCGAAGAAAAGGTCCCCGGCAGCCGAGCCCTCGTCGAAGAAAGGGTCCCCGGCAGCCGAGCCCTCGTCGAAGAAAAGGTCCCCGGGAGGCGAGCCCTCGTCGAAGGAAAGGTCCCCGGCAGCCGAGCCCTCGTCGAAGAAAAGGTCCCCG
>NW_026293345.1:0-44405 GCF_026419915.1 Harpia harpyja
TTTCTTCGACGAGGGCTCGGCTGCCGAAGAAAAAATATTCGACGAGGGCTCGGCTGCCGGGGACCTTTTCTTCGACGAGGGCTCGGCTGCCGAAGAAAAAAATATTCGACGAGGGCTCGGCTGCCGGGGACCTTTTCTTCGACGAGGGCTCGGCTGCCGAAGAAAAAATATTCGACGAGGGCTCGGCTGCCGGGGACCTTTTCTTCGACGAGGGCTCGGCTGCCGAAGAAAAAATATTCGACGAGGGCTCGGCTGCCGGGGACCTTTTCTTCGACGAGGGCTCGGCTGCCGAAGAAAAAATATTCGACGAGGGCTCGGCTGCCGGGGACCTTTTCTTCGACGAGGGCTCGGCTGCCGAAGAAAAAAATATTCGACGAGGGCTCGGCTGCCGGGGACCTTTTCTTCGACGATGGGCTCGGCTGCCGGGGACCTTTTCTTCGACGAGGGCTCGGCTGCCGGGGACCTTTTCTTCGACGAGGGCTCGGCTGCCGGGGACCTTTTCTTCGACGAGGGCTCGGCTGCCGAAGAAAAAATATTCGACGAGGGCTCGGCTGCCGGGGACCTTTTCTTCGACGAGGGCTCGGCTGCCGAAGAAAAAATATTCGACGAGGGCTCGGCTGCCGGGGACCTTTTCTTCGACGAGGGCTCGGCTGCCGAAGAAAAAATATTCGACGAGGGCTCGGCTGCCGGGGACCTTTTCTTCGACGAGGGCTCGGCTGCCGAAGAAAAAATATTCGACGAGGGCTCGGCTGCCGAAGAAAAAATATTCGACGAGGGGCTCGGCTGCCGGGGACCTTTTCTTCGATGAGGGCTCGGCTGCCGGGGACCTTTTCTTCGACGAGGGCTCGGCTGCCGGGGACCTTTTCTTCGACGAGGGCTCGGCTGCCGAAGAAAAAATATTCGACGAGGGCTCGGCTGCCGGGGACCTTTTCTTCGACGAGGGCTCGGCTGCCGAAGAAAAAAATATTCGACGAGGGCTCGGCTGCCGGGGACCTTTTCTTCGACGAGGGCTCGGCTGCCGAAGAAAAAAATATTCGACGAGGGCTCGGCTGCCGGGGACCCTTTTCTTCGACGAGGGCTCGGCTGCCGAAGAAAAAATATTCGACGAGGGCTCGGCTGCCGGGGACCTTTTCTTCGACGAGGGCTCGGCTGCCGAAGAAAAAATATTCGACGAGGGCTCGGCTGCCGGGGACCTTTTCTTCGACGAGGGCTCGGCTGCCGAAGAAAAAATATTCGACGAGGGCTCGGCTGCCGGGGACCTTTTCTTCGACGAGGGCTCGGCTGCCGAAGAAAAAATATTCGACGAGGGCTCGGCTGCCGGGGGACCTTTTCTTCGACGAGGGCTCGGCTGCCGGGGACCTTTTCTTCGACGAGGGCTCGGCTGCCGGGGACCTTTTCTTCGACGAGGGCTCGGCTGCCGGGGACCTTTTCTTCGACGAGGGCTCGGCTGCCGGGGACCTTTTCTTCGACGAGGGGCTCGGCTGCCGAAGAAAAAATATTCGACGAGGGCTCGGCTGCCGGGGACCTTTTCTTCGACGAGGGCTCGGCTGCCGGGGACCTTTTCTTCGACGAGGGCTCGGCTGCCGAAGAAAAAATATTCGACGAGGGCTCGGCTGCCGGGGACCTTTTCTTCGACGAGGGCTCGGCTGCCGGGGACCTTTTCTTCGACGAGGGCTCGGCTGCCGGGGACCTTTTTCTTCGACGAGGGCTCGGCTGCCGAAGAAAAAATATTCGACGAGGGCTCGGCTGCCGGGGACCCTTTTCTTCGACGAGGGCTCGGCTGCCCGAAGAAAAAATATTCGACGAGGGCTCGGCTGCCGGGGACCTTTTCTTCGACGAGGGCTCGGCTGCCGAAGAAAAAATATTCGACGAGGGCTCGGCTGCCGGGGACCTTTTCTTCGACGAGGGCTCGGCTGCCGAAGAAAAAATATTCGACGAGGGCTCGGCTGCCGGGGGACCTTTTCTTCGACGAGGGCTCGGCTGCCGAAGAAAAAATATTCGACGAGGGCTCGGCTGCCGGGGACCTTTTCTTCGACGAGGGCTCGGCTGCCGGGGACCTTTTCTTCGACGAGGGCTCGGCTGCCGGGGACCTTTTCTTCGACGAGGGCTCGGCTGCCGGGGACCTTTTCTTCGACGAGGGCTCGGCTTGCCGAAGAAAAAATATTCGACGAGGGCTCGGCTGCCGGGGACCTTTTCTTCGACGAGGGCTCGGCTGCCGAAGAAAAAATATTCGACGAGGGCTCGGCTGCCGGGGACCTTTTCTTCGACGAGGGCTCGGCTGCCGGGGACCTTTTCTTCGACGAGGGGCTCGGCTGCCGGGGACCTTTTCTTCGACGAGGGCTCGGCTGCCGGGGGACCTTTTCTTCGACGAGGGCTCGGCTGCCGGGGACCTTTTCTTCGACGAGGGCTCGGCTGCCGGGGACCTTTTCTTCGACGAGGGCTCGGCTGCCGAAGAAAAAATATTCGACGAGGGCTCGGCTGCCGGGGACCTTTTCTTCGACGAGGGCTCGGCTGCCGGGGACCTTTTCTTCGACGAGGGCTCGGCTGCCGGGGACCTTTTCTTCGACGAGGGCTCGGCTGCCGGGGACCTTTTCTTCGACGAGGGCTCGGCTGCCGGGGGACCTTTTCTTCGACGAGGGCTCGGCTGCCGGGGACCTTTTCTTCGACGAGGGCTCGGCTGCCGAAGAAAAAATATTCGACGAGGGCTCGGCTGCCGGGGACCTTTTCTTCGACGAGGGCTCGGCTGCCGGGGACCTTTTCTTCGACGAGGGCTCGGCTGCCGAAGAAAAAATATTCGACGAGGGCTCGGCTGCCGGGGACCTTTTCTTCGACGAGGGCTCGGCTGCCGGGGACCTTTTTCTTCGACGAGGGCTCGGCTGCCGAAGAAAAAATATTCGACGAGGGCTCGGCTGCCGGGGACCTTTTCTTCGACGAGGGCTCGGCTGCCGGGGACCTTTTCTTCGACGAGGGCTCGGCTGCCGAAGAAAAAATATTCGACGAGGGCTCGGCTGCCGGGGACCTTTTCTTCGACGAGGGGCTCGGCTGCCGGGGACCTTTTTCTTCGACGAGGGCTCGGCTGCCGGGGACCTTTTCTTCGACGAGGGGCTCGGCTGCCGGGGACCTTTTTCTTCGACGAGGGCTCGGCTGCCGAAGAAAAAATATTCGACGAGGGCTCGGCTGCCGGGGGACCTTTTCTTCGACGAGGGGCTCGGCTGCCGAAGAAAAAAATATTCGACGAGGGCTCGGCTGCCGGGGGACCTTTTCTTCGACGAGGGCTCGGCTGCCGAATAAAAAATATTCGACGAGGGCTCGGCTGCCGGGGACCTTTTCTTCGACGAGGGCTCGGCTGCCGAAGAAAAAATATTCGACGAGGGCTCGGCTGCCGGGGACCTTTTCTTCGACGAGGGCTCGGCTGCCGAAGAAAAAAATATTCGACGAGGGCTCGGCTGCCGGGGACCTTTTCTTCGACGAGGGGCTCGGCTGCCGAAGAAAAAATATTCGACGAGGGCTCGGCTGCCGGGGACCTTTTCTTCGACGAGGGCTCGGCTGCCGAAGAAAAAATATTCGACGAGGGCTCGGCCTGCCGGGGACCTTTTCTTCGACGAGGGCTCGGCTGCCGGGGACCTTTTCTTCGACGAGGGCTCGGCTGCCGAAGAAAAAATATTCGACGAGGGCTCGGCTGCCGGGGACCTTTTCTTCGACGAGGGCTCGGCTGCCGAAGAAAAAATATTCGACGAGGGCTCGGCTGCCGGGGACCTTTTCTTCGACGAGGGGCTCGGCTGCCGAAGAAAAAATATTCGACGAGGGCTCGGCTGCCGAAGAAAAAATATTCGACGAGGGCTCGGCTGCCGGGGACCTTTTCTTCGACGAGGGCTCGGCTGCCGGGGACCTTTTCTTCGACGAGGGCTCGGCTGCCGGGGACCTTTTCTTCGACGAGGGCTCGGCTGCCGAAGAAAAAATATTCGACGAGGGCTCGGCTGCCGGGGACCCTTTTCTTCGACGAGGGCTCGGCTGCCGAAGAAAAAATATTCGACGAGGGGCTCGGCTGCCGGGGGACCTTTTCTTCGACGAGGGCTCGGCTGCCGAAGAAAAAATATTCGACGAGGCCTCGGCTGCCGGGGACCTTTTCTTCGACGAGGGGCTCGGCTGCCGAAGAAAAAAATATTCGACGAGGGCTCGGCTGCCGGGGGACCTTTTTCTTCGACGAGGGCTCGGCTGCCGAAGAAAAAAATATTCGACGAGGGCTCGGCTGCCGGGGACCTTTTCTTCGACGAGGGCTCGGCTGCCGAAGAAAAAATATTCGACGAGGGCTCGGCTGCCGGGGACCTTTTCTTCGACGAGGGCTCGGCTGCCGGGGACCTTTTCTTCGACGAGGGCTCGGCTGCCGGGGGACCTTTTCTTCGACGAGGGCTCGGCTGCCGGGGACCTTTTCTTCGACGAGGGGCTCGGCTGCCGGGGACCTTTTCTTCGACGAGGGCTCGGCTGCCGGGGACCTTTTCTTCGACGAGGGGCTCGGCTGCCGGGGGACCTTTTCTTCGACGAGGGCTCGGCTGCCGAAGAAAAAATATTCGACGAGGGCTCGGCTGCCGGGGACCTTTTCTTCGACGAGGGCTCGGCTGCCGGGGACCTTTTCTTCGACGAGGGCTCGGCTGCCGAAGAAAAAATATTCGACGAGGGCTCGGCTGCCGGGGACCTTTTCTTCGACGAGGGGCTCGGCTGCCGAAGAAAAAAATATTCGACGAGGGCTCGGCTGCCGGGGACCTTTTCTTCGACGAGGGCTCGGCTGCCGGGGACCTTTTCTTCGACGAGGGCTCGGCTGCCGGGGACCTTTTCTTCGACGAGGGCTCGGCTTGCCGGGGACCTTTTCTTCGACGAGGGCTCGGCTGCCGAAGAAAAAAATATTCGACGAGGGCTCGGCTGCCGAAGAAAAAATATTCGACGAGGGCTCGGCTGCCGGGGACCTTTTCTTCGACGAGGGGCTCGGCTGCCGGGGACCTTTTCTTCGACGAGGGCTCGGCTGCCGGGGACCTTTTCTTCGACGAGGGCTCGGCTGCCCGAAGAAAAAATATTCGACGAGGGCTCGGCTGCCGGGGACCTTTTCTTCGACGAGGGCTCGGCTGCCGAAGAAAAAATATTCGACGAGGGCTCGGCTGCCGGGGACCTTTTCTTCGACGAGGGCTCGGCTGCCGGGGACCTTTTCTTCGACGAGGGGCTCGGCTGCCGGGGACCTTTTCTTCGACGAGGGCTCGGCTGCCGGGGACCTTTTCTTCGACGAGGGCTCGGCTGCCGAAGAAAAAATATTCGACGAGGGCTCGGCTGCCGAAGAAAAAATATTCGACGAGGGGCTCGGCTGCCGGGGACCTTTTCTTCGACGAGGGCTCGGCTGCCGGGGACCTTTTCTTCAACGAGGGCTCGGCTGCCGGGGACCTTTTCTTCGACGAGGGCTCGGCTGCCGGGGACCTTTTCTTCGACGAGGGGCTCGGCTGCCGGGGACCTTTTCTTCGACGAGGGCTCGGCTGCCGGGGACCTTTTCTTCGACGAGGGCTCGGCTGCCGGGGACCTTTTCCTTCGACGAGGGCTCGGCTGCCGAAGAAAAAATATTCGACGAGGGCTCGGCTGCCGGGGACCTTTTCTTCGACGAGGGCTCGGCTGCCGGGGACCTTTTCTTCGACGAGGGCTCGGCTGCCGAAGAAAAAATATTCGACGAGGGCTCGGCTGCCGGGGACCTTTTCTTCGACGAGGGGCTCGGCTGCCGGGGACCTTTTCTTCGACGAGGGCTCGGCTGCCGAAGAAAAAATATTCGACGAGGGGCTCGGCTTGCCGGGGACCTTTTCTTCGACGAGGGCTCGGCTGCCGAAGAAAAAATATTCGACGAGGGCTCGGCTGCCGGGGACCTTTTCTTCGACGAGGGCTCGGCTGCCGGGGACCTTTTCTTCGACGAGGGCTCGGCTGCCGGGGACCTTTTCTTCGACGAGGGCTCGGCTGCCGAAGAAAAAATATTCGACGAGGGCTCGGCTGCCGAAGAAAAAATATTCGACGAGGGCTCGGCTGCCGGGGACCTTTTCTTCGACGAGGGCTCGGCTGCCGGGGACCTTTTCTTCGACGAGGGGCTCGGCTTGCCGGGGACCTTTTCTTCGACGAGGGCTCGGCTGCCGGGGGACCTTTTCTTCGACGAGGGCTCGGCTGCCGGGGGACCTTTTCTTCGACGAGGGCTCGGCTGCCGGGGGACCTTTTCTTCGACGAGGGCTCGGCTGCCGGGGGACCTTTTCTTCGACGAGGGCTCGGCTGCCCGAAGAAAAAATATTCGACGAGGGGCTCGGCTGCCGGGGACCTTTTCTTCGACGAGGGGCTCGGCTGCCGGGGGACCTTTTCTTCGACGAGGGCTCGGCTGCCGAAGAAAAAATATTCGACGAGGGCTCGGCTGCCGGGGACCTTTTCTTCGACGAGGGCTCGGCTGCCGGGGACCTTTTCTTCGACGAGGGCTCGGCTGCCGAAGAAAAAATATTCGACGAGGGCTCGGCTGCCGGGGACCTTTTCTTCGACGAGGGCTCGGCTGCCGGGGACCTTTTCTTCGACGAGGGCTCGGCTGCCGAAGAAAAAATATTCGACGAGGGCTCGGCTGCCGGGGACCTTTTCTTCGACGAGGGCTCGGCTGCCGGGGACCTTTTCTTCGACGAGGGCTCGGCTGCCGAAGAAAAAATATTCGACGAGGGCTCGGCTGCCGGGGACCTTTTCTTCGACGAGGGCTCGGCTGCCGGGGGACCTTTTCTTCGACGAGGGCTCGGCTGCCGGGGACCTTTTCTTCGACGAGGGCTCGGCTGCCGGGGGACCTTTTCTTCGACGAGGGCTCGGCTGCCGGGGACCTTTTCTTCGACGAGGGCTCGGCTGCCGGGGACCTTTTCTTCGACGAGGGCTCGGCTGCCGAAGAAAAAATATTCGACGAGGGCTCGGCTGCCGAAGAAAAAATATTCGACGAGGGCTCGGCTGCCGAAGAAAAAATATTCGACGAGGGCTCGGCTGCCGGGGACCTTTTCTTCGACGAGGGCTCGGGCTGCCGGGGACCTTTTCTTCGACGAGGGCTCGGCTGCCGGGGACCTTTTCTTCGACGAGGGCTCGGCTGCCGGGGACCTTTTCTTCGACGAGGGCTCGGCTGCCGGGGACCTTTTCTTCGACGAGGGCTCGGCTGCCGAAGAAAAAATATTCGACGAGGGCTCGGCTGCCGAAGAAAAAATATTCGACGAGGGCTCGGCTGCCGGGGACCTTTTCTTCGACGAGGGCTCGGCTGCCGGGGACCTTTTCTTCGACGAGGGCTCGGCTGCCGGGGGACCTTTTCTTCGACGAGGGCTCGGCTGCCGGGGACCTTTTCTTCGACGAGGGCTCGGCTGCCGGGGACCTTTTCTTCGACGAGGGCTCGGCTGCCGGGGACCTTTTCTTCGACGAGGGCTCGGCTGCCGAAGAAAAAATATTCGACGAGGGGCTCGGCTGCCGGGGGACCTTTTCTTCGACGAGGGCTCGGCTGCCGGGGACCTTTTCTTCGACGAGGGCTCGGCTGCCGGGGACCTTTTCTTCGACGAGGGCTCGGCTGCCGAAGAAAAAATATTCGACGAGGGCTCGGCTGCCGGGGACCTTTTCTTCGACGAGGGCTCGGCTGCCGGGGACCTTTTCTTCGACGAGGGCTCGGCTGCCGAAGAAAAAAATATTCGACGAGGGCTCGGCTGCCGAAGAAAAAATATTCGACGAGGGGCTCGGCTGCCGAAGAAAAAAATATTCGACGAGGGCTCGGCTGCCGGGGACCTTTTCTTCGACGAGGGCTCGGCTGCCGGGGACCTTTTCTTCGACGAGGGCTCGGCTGCCGGGGACCTTTTCTTCGACGAGGGCTCGGCTGCCGGGGACCTTTTCTTCGACGAGGGCTCGGCTGCCGGGGACCTTTTCTTCGACGAGGGCTCGGCTGCCGGGGACCTTTTCTTCGACGAGGGGCTCGGCTGCCGAAGAAAAAATATTCGACGAGGGCTCGGCTGCCGAAGAAAAAATATTCGACGAGGGGCTCGGCTGCCGGGGACCTTTTCTTCGACGAGGGCTCGGCTGCCGGGGACCTTTTCTTCGACGAGGGCTCGGCTGCCGGGGACCTTTTCTTCGACGAGGGCTCGGCTGCCGGGGACCTTTTCTTCGACGAGGGCTCGGCTGCCGGGGACCTTTTCTTCGACGAGGGCTCGGCTGCCGGGGACCTTTTTCTTCGACGAGGGCTCGGCTGCCGAAGAAAAAATATTCGACGAGGGCTCGGCTGCCGGGGACCTTTTCTTCGACGAGGGCTCGGCTGCCGGGGACCTTTTCTTCGACGAGGGCTCGGCTGCCGGGGACCTTTTCTTCGACGAGGGCTCGGCTGCCGGGGACCTTTTCTTCGACGAGGGCTCGGCTGCCGGGGACCTTTTCTTCGACGAGGGCTCGGCTGCCGAAGAAAAAATATTCGACGAGGGCTCGGCTGCCGAAGAAAAAATATTCGACGAGGGCTCGGCTGCCGGGGACCTTTTCTTCGACGAGGGCTCGGCTGCCGGGGACCTTTTCTTCGACGAGGGCTCGGCTGCCGGGGACCTTTTCTTCGACGAGGGGCTCGGCTGCCGGGGACCTTTTCTTCGACGAGGGGCTCGGCTGCCGGGGGACCTTTTCTTCGACGAGGGCTCGGCTGCCGGGGACCTTTTCTTCGACGAGGGCTCGGCTGCCGGGGGACCTTTTCTTCGACGAGGGGCTCGGCTGCCGAAGAAAAAATATTCGACGAGGGCTCGGCTGCCGGGGACCTTTTCTTCGACGAGGGCTCGGCTGCCGGGGACCTTTTCTTCGACGAGGGCTCGGCTGCCGGGGACCTTTTTCTTCGACGAGGGCTCGGCTGCCGAAGAAAAAATATTCGACGAGGGCTCGGCTGCCGGGGACCTTTTCTTCGACGAGGGCTCGGCTGCCGGGGACCTTTTCTTCGACGAGGGCTCGGCTGCCGGGGACCTTTTCTTCGACGAGGGCTCGGCTGCCGAAGAAAAAATATTCGACGAGGGCTCGGCTGCCGGGGACCTTTTCTTCGACGAGGGCTCGGCTGCCGGGGACCTTTTCTTCGACGAGGGCTCGGCTGCCGGGGACCTTTTCTTCGACGAGGGCTCGGCTGCCGGGGACCTTTTCTTCGACGAGGGCTCGGCTGCCGGGGACCTTTTCTTCGACGAGGGCTCGGCTGCCGGGGACCTTTTCTTCGACGAGGGCTCGGGCTGCCGAAGAAAAAATATTCGACGAGGGCTCGGCTGCCGAAGAAAAAAATATTCGACGAGGGCTCGGCTGCCGGGGACCTTTTCTTCGACGAGGGCTCGGCTGCCGAAGAAAAAATATTCGACGAGGGCTCGGCTGCCGGGGACCTTTTCTTCGACGAGGGCTCGGCTGCCGGGGACCTTTTCTTCGACGAGGGCTCGGCTGCCGGGGACCTTTTCTTCGACGAGGGCTCGGCTGCCGGGGACCTTTTCTTCGACGAGGGCTCGGCTGCCGGGGACCTTTTCTTCGACGAGGGCTCGGCTGCCGGGGGACCTTTTCTTCGACGAGGGCTCGGCTGCCGGGGACCTTTTTCTTCGACGAGGGCTCGGCTGCCGGGGACCTTTTCTTCGACGAGGGCTCGGCTGCCGGGGACCTTTTCTTCGACGAGGGGCTCGGCTGCCGGGGACCTTTTCTTCGACGAGGGCTCGGCTGCCGAAGAAAAAATATTCGACGAGGGCTCGGCTGCCGAAGAAAAAATATTCGACGAGGGCTCGGCTGCCGAAGAAAAAATATTCGACGAGGGCTCGGCTGCCGAAGAAAAAATATTCGACGAGGGCTCGGCTGCCGGGGACCTTTTCTTCGACGAGGGCTCGGCTGCCGGGGACCTTTTCTTCGACGAGGGCTCGGCTGCCGAAGAAAAAATATTCGACGAGGGCTCGGCTGCCGGGGACCTTTTCTTCGACGAGGGCTCGGCTGCCGAAGAAAAAATATTCGACGAGGGCTCGGCTGCCGGGGACCTTTTCTTCGACGAGGGCTCGGCTGCCGGGGACCTTTTCTTCGACGAGGGCTCGGCTGCCGGGGACCTTTTCTTCGACGAGGGCTCGGCTGCCGGGGACCTTTTCTTCGACGAGGGCTCGGCTGCCGGGGACCTTTTCTTCGACGAGGGCTCGGCTGCCGGGGACCTTTTCTTCGACGAGGGCTCGGCTGCCGGGGACCTTTTCTTCGACGAGGGGCTCGGCTGCCGGGGACCTTTTCTTCGACGAGGGCTCGGCTGCCGGGGACCTTTTTCTTCGACGAGGGCTCGGCTGCCGGGGGACCTTTTCTTCGACGAGGGCTCGGCTGCCGAAGAAAAAATATTCGACGATGGGCTCGGCTGCCGGGGACCTTTTCTTCGACGAGGGCTCGGCTGCCGGGGACCTTTTCTTCGACGAGGGCTCGGCTGCCGAAGAAAAAATATTCGACGAGGGCTCGGCTGCCGGGGACCTTTTCTTCGACGAGGGCTCGGCTGCCGGGGACCTTTTCTTCGACGAGGGCTTCGGCTGCCCGGGGACCTTTTCTTCGACGAGGGCTCGGCTGCCGAAGAAAAAATATTCGACGAGGGCTCGGCTGCCGGGGACCTTTTCTTCGACGAGGGCTCGGCTGCCGGGGGACCTTTTCTTCGACGAGGGCTCGGCTGCCGGGGACCTTTTCTTCGACGAGGGCTCGGCTGCCGAAGAAAAAATATTCGACGAGGGCTCGGCTGCCGGGGACCTTTTCTTCGACGAGGGCTCGGCTGCCGGGGACCTTTTCTTCGACGAGGGCTCGGCTGCCGAAGAAAAAATATTCGACGAGGGCTCGGCTGCCGGGGACCTTTTCTTCGACGAGGGGCTCGGCTGCCGGGGGACCTTTTCTTCGACGAGGGCTCGGCTGCCGGGGACCTTTTCTTCGACGAGGGCTCGGCTGCCGAAGAAAAAATATTCGACGAGGGCTCGGCTGCCGGGGACCTTTTCTTCGACGAGGGCTCGGCTGCCGAAGAAAAAATATTCGACGAGGGCTCGGCTGCCGGGGGACCTTTTCTTCGACGAGGGCTCGGCTGCCGGGGACCTTTTTCTTCGACGAGGGCTCGGCTGCCGAAGAAAAAATATTCGACGAGGGCTCGGCTGCCGGGGAACCTTTTCTTCGACGAGGGCTCGGCTGCCGGGGACCTTTTCTTCGACGAGGGCTCGGCTGCCGGGGACCTTTTCTTCGACGAGGGCTCGGCTGCCGAAGAAAAAATATTCGACGAGGGCTCGGCTGCCGGGGACCTTTTCTTCGACGAGGGCTCGGCTGCCGGGGACCTTTTCTTCGACGAGGGCTCGGCTGCCGGGGACCTTTTCTTCGACGAGGGCTCGGCTGCCGAAGAAAAAATATTCGACGAGGGCTTCGGCTGCCGGGGACCTTTTCTTCGACGAGGGCTCGGCTGCCGGGGACCTTTTCTTCGACGAGGGCTCGGCTGCCGAAGAAAAAATATTCGACGAGGGCTCGGCTGCCGGGGACCTTTTCTTCGACGAGGGCTCGGCTGCCGGGGACCTTTTCTTCGACGAGGGCTCGGCTGCCGGGGACCTTTTCTTCGACGAGGGCTCGGCTGCCGAAGAAAAAAATATTCGACGAGGGTCTCGGCTGCCGGGACCTTTTCTTCGACGAGGGCTCGGCTGCCGGGGACCTTTTCTTCGACGAGGGCTCGGCTGCCGGGGACCTTTTCTTCGACGAGGGCTCGGCTGCCGGGGGACCTTTTCTTCGACGAGGGCTCGGCTGCCGAAGAAAAAATATTCGACGAGGGCTCGGCTGCCGGGGACCTTTTCTTCGACGAGGGCTCGGCTGCCGGGGGACCTTTTCTTCGACGAGGGCTCGGCTGCCGGGGACCTTTTCTTCGACGAGGGGCTCGGCTGCCGGGGACCTTTTTCTTCGACGAGGGGCTCGGCTGCCGGGGACCTTTTCTTCGACGAGGGGCTCGGCTGCCGGGGACCTTTTCTTCGACGAGGGCTCGGCTGCCGGGGGACCTTTTCTTCGACGAGGGCTCGGCTGCCGGGGACCTTTTCTTCGACGAGGGGCTCGGCTGCCGAAGAAAAAATATTTCGACGAGGGCTCGGCTGCCGGGGACCTTTTCTTCGACGAGGGCTCGGCTGCCGGGGACCTTTTCTTCGACGAGGGCTCGGCTGCCGAAGAAAAAATATTCGACGAGGGCTCGGCTGCCGGGGGACCTTTTCTTCGACGAGGGCTCGGCTGCCGAAGAAAAAATATTCGACGAGGGCTCGGCTGCCGGGGACCTTTTCTTCGACGAGGGCTCGGCTGCCGGGGACCTTTTCTTCGACGAGGGCTCGGGCTGCCGGGGACCTTTTCTTCGACGAGGGCTCGGCTGCCGGGGACCTTTTCTTCGACGAGGGCTCGGCTGCCGGGGACCTTTTCTTCGACGAGGGCTCGGCTGCCGGGGGACCTTTTCTTCGACGAGGGCTCGGCTGCCGGGGGACCTTTTCTTCGACGAGGGCTCGGCTGCCGGGGACCTTTTCTTCGACGAGGGCTCGGCTGCCGGGGACCTTTTCTTCGACGAGGGCTCGGCTTGCCCGGGGACCTTTTCTTCGACGAGGGCTCGGCTGCCGAAGAAAAAATATTCGACGAGGGGCTCGGCTGCCGGGGACCTTTTCTTCGACGAGGGCTCGGCTGCCGAAGAAAAAATATTCGACGAGGGCTCGGCTGCCGGGGACCTTTTCTTCGACGAGGGCTCGGCTGCCGAAGAAAAAATATTCGACGAGGGGCTCGGCTGCCGGGGACCTTTTCTTCGACGAGGGCTCGGCTGCCGAAGAAAAAATATTCGACGAGGGCTCGGCTGCCGGGGACCTTTTCTTCGACGAGGGCTCGGCTGCCGAAGAAAAAATATTCGACGAGGGCTCGGCTGCCGGGGACCTTTTCTTCGACGAGGGCTCGGCTGCCGGGGACCTTTTCTTCGACGAGGCGCTCGGCTGCCGGGGACCTTTTCTTCGACGAGGGCTCGGCTGCCGGGGACCTTTTCTTCGACGAGGGCTCGGCTGCCGGGGACCTTTTCTTCGACGAGGGCTCGGCTGCCGAAGAAAAAAATATTCGACGAGGGCTCGGCTGCCGGGGACCTTTTCTTCGACGAGGGCTCGGCTGCCGGGGACCTTTTCGACGAGGGCTCGGCTGCCGGGGACCTTTTCTTCGACGAGGGCTCGGCTGCCGGGGACCTTTTCTTCGACGAGGGCTCGGCTGCCGAAGAAAAAATATTCGACGAGGGCTCGGCTGCCGGGGACCTTTTCTTCGACGAGGGCTCGGCTGCCGGGGACCTTTTCTTCGACGAGGGCTCGGCTGCCGGGGACCTTTTCTTCGACGAGGGCTCGGCTGCCGAAGAAAAAATATTCGACGAGGGCTCGGCTGCCGAAGAAAAAATATTCGACGAGGGCTCGGCTGCCGGGGACCTTTTCTTCGACGAGGGCTCGGCTGCCGAAGAAAAAATATTCGACGAGGGCTCGGCTGCCGAAGAAAAAATATTCGACGAGGGCTCGGCTGCCGGGGACCTTTTCTTCGACGAGGGCTCGGCTGCCGGGGACCTTTTCTTCGACGAGGGCTCGGCTGCCGGGGACCTTTTCTTCGACGAGGGCTCGGCTGCCGGGGACCTTTTCTTCGACGAGGGCTCGGCTGCCGAAGAAAAAATATTCGACGAGGGCTCGGCTGCCGGGGACCTTTTCTTCGACGAGGGCTCGGCTGCCGGGGACCTTTTCTTCGACGAGGGCTCGGCTGCCGGGGACCTTTTCTTCGACGAGGGCTCGGCTGCCGAAGAAAAAATATTCGACGAGGGCTCGGCTGCCGGGGACCTTTTCTTCGACGAGGGCTCGGCTGCCGGGGACCTTTTCTTCGACGAGGGCTCGGCTGCCGAAGAAAAAATATTCGACGAGGGCTCGGCTGCCGGGGACCTTTTCTTCGACGAGGGGCTCGGCTGCCGAAGAAAAAATATTCGACGAGGGCTCGGCTGCCGGGGACCTTTTCTTCGACGAGGGCTCGGCTGCCGAAGAAAAAATATTCGACGAGGGCTCGGCTGCCGGGGACCTTTTCTTCGACGAGGGCTCGGCTGCCGAAGAAAAAATATTCGACGAGGGCTCGGCTGCCGGGGACCTTTTCTTCGACGAGGGCTCGGCTGCCGAAGAAAAAATATTCGACGAGGGCTCGGCTGCCGGGGACCTTTTCTTCGACGAGGGCTCGGCTGCCGAAGAAAAAATATTCGACGAGGGCTCGGCTGCCGGGGACCTTTTCTTCGACGAGGGCTCGGCTGCCGAAGAAAAAATATTCGACGAGGGCTCGGCTGCCGGGGACCTTTTCTTCGACGAGGGCTCGGCTGCCGAAGAAAAAATATTCGACGAGGGCTCGGCTGCCGGGGACCTTTTCTTCGACGAGGGCTCGGCTGCCGAAGAAAAAATATTCGACGAGGGCTCGGCTGCCGGGGACCTTTTCTTCGACGAGGGCTCGGCTGCCGGGGACCTTTTCTTCGACGAGGGCTCGGCTGCCGGGGACCTTTTCTTCGACGAGGGCTCGGCTGCCGGGGACCTTTTCTTCGACGAGGGCTCGGCTGCCGGGGACCTTTTCTTCGACGAGGGCTCGGCTGCCGGGGACCTTTTCTTCGACGAGGGCTCGGCTGCCGGGGACCTTTTCTTCGACGAGGGGGCTCGGCTGCCGGGGACCTTTTCTTCGACGAGGGCTCGGCTGCCGGGGACCTTTTCTTCGACGAGGGCTCGGCTGCCGGGGACCTTTTCTTCGACGAGGGCTCGGCTGCCGGGGACCTTTTCTTCGACGAGGGCTCGGCTGCCGGGGACCTTTTCTTCGACGAGGGCTCGGCTGCCGGGACCTTTTCTTCGACGAGGGCTCGGCTGCCGAAGAAAAAACATTCGACGAGGGCTCGGCTGCCGGGGACCTTTTCTTCGACGAGGGCTCGGCTGCCGAAGAAAAAATATTCGACGAGGGCTCGGCTGCCGGGGACCTTTTCTTCGACGAGGGCTCGGCTGCCGGGGACCTTTTCTTCGACGAGGGCTCGGCTGCCGGGGACCTTTTCTTCGACGAGGGCTCGGCTGCCGGGGACCTTTTCTTCGACGAGGGCTCGGCTGCCGGGGACCTTTTCTTCGACGAGGGCTCGGCTGCCGGGGACCTTTTCTTCGACGAGGGCTCGGCTGCCGGGGACCTTTTCTTCGACGAGGGCTCGGCTGCCGGGGACCTTTTCTTCGACGAGGGCTCGGCTGCCGAAGAAAAAATATTCGACGAGGGCTCGGCTGCCGGGGACCTTTTCTTCGACGAGGGCTCGGCTGCCGAAGAAAAAATATTCGACGAGGGCTCGGCTGCCGGGGACCTTTTCTTCGACGAGGGCTCGGCTGCCGGGGACCTTTTCTTCGACGAGGGCTCGGCTGCCGAAGAAAAAATATTCGGCGAGGGCTCGGCTGCCGGGGACCTTTTCTTCGACGAGGGCTCGGCTGCCGGGGACCTTTTCTTCGACGAGGGCTCGGCTGCCGGGGACCTTTTCTTCGACGAGGGCTCGGCTGCCGGGGACCTTTTCTTCGACGAGGGCTCGGCTGCCGAGGAAAAAATATTCGACGAGGGCTCGGCTGCCGGGGACCTTTTCTTCGACGAGGGCTCGGCTGCCGAAGAAAAAATATTCGACGAGGGCTCGGCTGCCGGGGACCTTTTCTTCGACGAGGGCTCGGCTGCCGGGGACCTTTTCTTCGACGAGGGCTCGGCTGCCGGGGACCTTTTCTTCGACGAGGGCTCGGCTGCCGGGGACCTTTTCTTCGACGAGGGCTCGGCTGCCGGGGACCTTTTCTTCGACGAGGGCTCGGCTGCCGGGGACCTTTTCTTCGACGAGGGCTCGGCTGCCGAAGAAAAAATATTCGACGAGGGCTCGGCTGCCGGGGACCTTTTCTTCGACGAGGGCTCGGCTGCCGAAGAAAAAATATTCGACGAGGGCTCGGCTGCCGGGACCTTTTCTTCGACGAGGGCTCGGCTGCCGGGGACCTTTTCTTCGACGAGGGCTCGGCTGCCGAAGAAAAAAATATTCGACGAGGGCTCGGCTGCCGGGGACCTTTTCTTCGACGAGGGCTCGGCTGCCGGGGACCTTTTCTTCGACGAGGGCTCGGCTGCCGGGGACCTTTTCTTCGACGAGGGCTCGGCTGCCGGGGACCTTTTCTTCGACGAGGGCTCGGCTGCCGGGGACCTTTTCTTCGACGAGGGCTCGGCTGCCGGGGACCTTTTCTTCGACGAGGGCTCGGCTGCCGGGGACCTTTTCTTCGACGAGGGCTCGGCTGCCGGGGACCTTTTCTTCGACGAGGGCTCGGCTGCCGGGGACCTTTTCTTCGACGAGGGCTCGGCTGCCGGGGACCTTTTCTTCGACGAGGGCTCGGCTGCCGGGGACCTTTTTCTTCGACGAGGGCTCGGCTGCCGAAGAAAAAATATTCGACGAGGGCTCGGCTGCCGGGGACCTTTTCTTCGACGAGGGCTCGGCTGCCGAAGAAAAAATATTCGACGAGGGCTCGGCTGCCGGGGACCTTTTCTTCGACGAGGGCTCGGCTGCCGAAGAAAAAATATTCGACGAGGGCTCGGCTGCCGGGGACCTTTTCTTCGACGAGGGCTCGGCTGCCGAAGAAAAAATATTCGACGAGGGCTCGGCTGCCGGGGACCTTTTCTTCGACGAGGGCTCGGCTGCCGAAGAAAAAATATTCGACGAGGGCTCGGCTGCCGGGGACCTTTTCTTCGACGAGGGCTCGGCTGCCGAAGAAAAAATATTCGACGAGGGCTCGGCTGCCGGGGACCTTTTCTTCGACGAGGGCTCGGCTGCCGGGGACCTTTTCTTCGACGAGGGCTCGGCTGCCGGGGACCTTTTCTTCGACGAGGGCTCGGCTGCCGGGGACCTTTTCTTCGACGAGGGCTCGGCTGCCGGGGACCTTTTCTTCGACGAGGGCTCGGCTGCCGGGGACCTTTTCTTCGACGAGGGCTCGGCTGCCGGGGACCTTTTCTTCGACGAGGGCTCGGCTGCCGGGGACCTTTTCTTCGACGAGGGCTCGGCTGCCGGGGACCTTTTCTTCGACGAGGGCTCGGCTGCCGGGGACCTTTTCTTCGACGAGGGCTCGGCTGCCGGGGACCTTTTCTTCGACGAGGGCTCGGCTGCCGAAGAAAAAATATTCGACGAGGGCTCGGCTGCCGGGGACCTTTTCTTCGACGAGGGCTCGGCTGCCGAAGAAAAAATATTCGACGAGGGCTCGGCTGCCGGGGACCTTTTCTTCGACGAGGGCTCGGCTGCCGGGGACCTTTTCTTCGACGAGGGCTCGGCTGCCGGGGACCTTTTCTTCGACGAGGGCTCGGCTGCCGGGGACCTTTTCTTCGACGAGGGCTCGGCTGCCGGGGACCTTTTCTTCGACGAGGGCTCGGCTGCCGGGACCTTTTCTTCGACGAGGGCTCGGCTGCCGGGGACCTTTTCTTCGACGAGGGATCGGCTGCCGAAGAAAAAATATTCGACGAGGGCTCGGCTGCCGGGGACCTTTTCTTCGACGAGGGCTCGGCTGCCGAAGAAAAAATATTCGACGAGGGCTCGGCTGCCGGGGACCTTTTCTTCGACGAGGGCTCGGCTGCCGGGGACCTTTTCTTCGACGAGGGCTCGGCTGCCGGGGACCTTTTCTTCGACGAGGGCTCGGCTGCCGGGGACCTTTTCTTCGACGAGGGCTCGGCTGCCGGGGACCTTTTCTTCGACGAGGGCTCGGCTGCCGGGGACCTTTTCTTCGACGAGGGCTCGGCTGCCGGGGACCTTTTCTTCGACGAGGGCTCGGCTGCCGGGGACCTTTTCTTCGACGAGGGCTCGGCTGCCGAAGAAAAAATATTCGACGAGGGCTCGGCTGCCGAAGAAAAAATATTCGACGAGGGCTCGGCTGCCGGGGACCTTTTCTTCGACGAGGGCTCGGCTGCCGAAGAAAAAATATTCGACGAGGGCTCGGCTGCCGGGGACCTTTTCTTCGACGAGGGCTCGGCTGCCGAAGAAAAAATATTCGACGAGGGCTCGGCTGCCGGGGACCTTTTCTTCGACGAGGCTCGGCTGCCGGAGAAAAAATATTCGACGAGGGCTCGGCTGCCGGGGACCTTTTCTTCGACGAGGGCTCGGCTGCCGAAGAAAAAATATTCGACGAGGGCTCGGCTGCCGGGGACCTTTTCTTCGACGAGGGCTCGGCTGCCGGGGACCTTTTCTTCGACGAGGGCTCGGCTGCCGGGGACCTTTTCTTCGACGAGGGCTCGGCTGCCGGGGACCTTTCTTCGACGAGGGCTCATATTCGACGAGGGCTCGGCTGCCGGGGACCTTTTCTTCGACGAGGGCTCGGCTGCCGAAGAAAAAATATTCGACGAGGGCTCGGCTGCCGGGGACCTTTTCTTCGACGAGGGCTCGGCTGCCGAAGAAAAAATATTCGACGAGGGCTCGGCTGCCGGGGACCTTTTCTTCGACGAGGGCTCGGCTGCCGAAGAAAAAATATTCGACGAGGGCTCGGCTGCCGGGGACCTTTTCTTCGACGAGGGCTCGGCTGCCGGGGACTTTTCTTCGACGAGGGCTCGGCTGCCGGGGACCTTTTCTTCGACGAGGGCTCGGCTGCCGAAGAAAAAATATTCGACGAGGGCTCGGCTGCCGGGGACCTTTTCTTCGACGAGGGCTCGGCTGCCGAAGAAAAAATATTCGACGAGGGCTCGGCTGCCGGGGACCTTTTCTTCGACGAGGGCTCGGCTGCCGGGGACCTTTTCTTCGACGAGGGCTCGGCTGCCGGGGACCTTTTCTTCGACGAGGGCTCGGCTGCCGAAGAAAAAATATTCGACGAGGGCTCGGCTGCCGGGGACCTTTTCTTCGACGAGGGCTCGGCTGCCGGGGACCTTTTCTTCGACGAGGGCTCGGCTGCCGGGGACCTTTTCTTCGACGAGGGCTCGGCTGCCGGGGACCTTTTCTTCGACGAGGGTTCGGCTGCCGGGGACCTTTCTTCGACGAGGGCTCGGCTGCCGGGGACCTTTTCTTCGACGAGGGCTCGGCTGCCGAAGAAAAAATATTCGACGAGGGCTCGGCTGCCGGGGACCTTTTCTTCGACGAGGGCTCGGCTGCCGGGGACCTTTTCTTCGACGAGGGCTCGGCTGCCGGGGACCTTTTCTTCGACGAGGGCTCGGCTGCCGGGGACCTTTTCTTCGACGAGGGCTCGGCTGCCGGGGACCTTTTCTTCGACGAGGGCTCGGCTTCCGAAGAAAAAATATTCGACGAGGGCTCGGCTGCCGGGGACCTTTTCTTCGACGAGGGCTCGGATGCCGAAGAAAAAATATTCGACGAGGGCTCGGCTGCCGGGGACCTTTTCTTCGACGAGGGCTCGGCTGCCGGGGACCTTTTCTTCGACGTGGGCTCGGCTGCCGGGGACCTTTTCTTCGACGAGGGCTCGGCTGCCGGGGACCTTTTCTTCGACGAGGGCTCGGCTGCCGGGGACCTTTTCTTCGACGAGGGCTCGGCTGCCGAAGAAAAAATATTCGACGAGGGCTCGGCTGCCGGGGACCTTTTCTTCGACGAGGGCTCGGCTGCCGAAGAAAAAATATTCGACGAGGGCTCGGCTGCCGGGGACCTTTTCTTCGACGAGGGGCTCGGCTGCCGAAGAAAAAATATTCGACGAGGGCTTGGCTGCCGGGGACCTTTTCTTCGACGAGGGCTCGGCTGCCGAAGAAAAAATATTCGACGAGGGCTCGGCTGCCGGGGACCTTTTCTTCGACGAGGGCTCGGCTGCCGGGGACCTTTTCTTCGACGAGGGCTCGGCTGCCGGGGACCTTTTCTTCGACGAGGGCTCGGCTGCCGGGGACCTTTTCTTCGACGAGGGCTCGGCTGCCGGGGACCTTTTCTTCGACGAGGGCTCGGCTGCCGGGGACCTTTTCTTCGACGAGGGGCTCGGCTGCCGAAGAAAAATTATTCGACGAGGGCTCGGCTGCCGGGGACCTTTTCTTCGACGAGGGCTCGGCTGCCGAAGAAAAAATATTCGACGAGGGCTCGGCTGCCGGGGACCTTTTCTTCGACGAGGGCTCGGCTGCCGAAGAAAAAATATTCGACGAGGGCTCGGCTGCCGGGGACCTTTTCTTCGACGAGGGCTCGGCTGCCGGGGACCTTTTCTTCGACGAGGGCTCGGCTGCCGAAGAAAAAATATTCGACGAGGCTCGGCTGCCGGGGACCTTTTCTTCGACGAGGGCTCGGCTGCCGAAGAAAAAATATTCGACGAGGGCTCGGCTGCCGGGGACCTTTTCTTCGACGAGGGCTCGGCTGCCGAAGAAAAAATATTCGACGAGGGCTCGGCTGCCGGGGACCTTTTCTTCGACGAGGGCTCGGCTGCCGGGGACCTTTTCTTCGACGAGGGCTCGGCTGCCGGGGACCTTTTCTTCGACGAGGGCTCGGCTGCCGAAGAAAAATTATTCGACGAGGGCTCGGCTGCCGGGGACCTTTTCTTCGACGAGGGCTCGGCTGCCGAAGAAAAAATATTCGACGAGGGCTCGGCTGCCGGGGACCTTTTCTTCGACGAGGGCTCGGCTGCCGAAGAAAAAATATTCGACGAGGGCTCGGCTGCCGGGGACCTTTTCTTCGACGAGGGCTCGGCTGCCGGGGACCTTTTCTTCGACGAGGGCTCGGCTGCCGAAGAAAAAATATTCGACGAGGGCTCGGCTGCCGGGGACCTTTTCTTCGACGAGGGCTCGGCTGCCGAAGAAAAAATATTCGACGAGGGGCTCGGCTGCCGGGGACCTTTTCTTCGACGAGGGCTCGGCTGCCGGGGACCTTTTCTTCGACGAGGGCTCGGCTGCCGGGGACCTTTTCTTCGACGAGGGCTCGGCTGCCGAAGAAAAAATATTCGACGAGGGCTCGGCTGCCGGGGACCTTTTCTTCGACGAGGGCTCGGCTGCCGAAGAAAAAATATTCGACGAGGGCTCGGCTGCCGGGGACCTTTTCTTCGACGAGGGCTCGGCTGCCGGGGACCTTTTCTTCGACGAGGGCTCGGCTGCCGGGGACCTTTTCTTCGACGAGGGCTCGGCTGCCGAAGAAAAAATATTCGACGAGGGCTCGGCTGCCGGGGACCTTTCTTCGACGAGGGCTCGGCTGCCGGGGACCTTTTCTTCGACGAGGGCTCGGCTGCCGGGGACCTTTTCTTCGACGAGGGCTCGGCTGCCGAAGAAAAAATATTCGACGAGGGCTCGGCTGCCGGGGACCTTTTCTTCGACGAGGCTCGGCTGCCGGGGACCTTTTCTTCGACGAGGGCTCGGCTGCCGGGGACCTTTTCTTCGACGAGGGCTCGGCTGCCGGGGACCTTTTCTTCGACGAGGGCTCGGCTGCCGAAGAAAAAATATTCGACGAGGGCTCGGCTGCCGGGGACCTTTTCTTCGACGAGGGCTCGGCTGCCGGGGACCTTTTCTTCGACGAGGGCTCGGCTGCCGGGGACCTTTTCTTCGACGAGGGCTCGGCTGCCGGGGACCTTTTCTTCGACGAGGGCTCGGCTGCCGGGGACCTTTTCTTCGACGAGGGCTCGGCTGCCGGGGACCTTTTCTTCGACGAGGGCTCGGCTGCCGGGGACCTTTTCTTCGACGAGGGCTCGGCTGCCGGGGACCTTTTCTTCGACGAGGGCTCGGCTGCCGGGGACCTTTTCTTCGACGAGGGCTCGGCTGCCGGGGACCTTTTCTTCGACGAGGGCTCGGCTGCCGGGGACCCTTTTCTTCGACGAGGGCTCGGCTGCCGGGGACCTTTTCTTCGACGAGGGCTCGGCTGCCGAAGAAAAAATATTCGACGAGGGCTCGGCTGCCGGGGACCTTTTCTTCGACGAGGGCTCGGCTGCCGAAGAAAAAATATTCGACGAGGGCTCGGCTGCCGGGGACCTTTTCTTCGACGAGGGCTCGGCTGCCGGGGACCTTTTCTTCGACGAGGGCTCGGCTGCCGAAGAAAAAATATTCGACGAGGGCTCGGCTGCCGGGGACCTTTTCTTCGACGAGGGCTCGGCTGCCGGGGACCTTTTCTTCGACGAGGGCTCGGCTGCCGGGGACCTTTTCTTCGACGAGGGCTCGGCTGCCGGGGACCTTTTCTTCGACGAGGGCTCGGCTGCCGGGGGACCTTTTCTTCGACGAGGGCTCGGCTGCCGAAGAAAAAATATTCGACGAGGGCTCGGCTGCCGGGGACCTTTTCTTCGACGAGGGCTCGGCTGCCGAAGAAAAAATATTCGACGAGGGCTCGGCTGCCGGGGACCTTTTCTTCGACGAGGGCTCGGCTGCCGAAGAAAAAATATTCGACGAGGGCTCGGCTGCCGGGGACCTTTTCTTCGACGAGGGCTCGGCTGCCGAAGAAAAAATATTCGACGAGGGCTCGGCTGCCGGGGACCTTTTCTTCGACGAGGGCTCGGCTGCCGAAGAAAAAATATTCGACGAGGGCTCGGCTGCCGGGGACCTTTTCTTCGACGAGGGCTCGGCTGCCGAAGAAAAAATATTCGACGAGGGCTCGGCTGCCGGGACCTTTTCTTCGACGAGGGCTCGGCTGCCGAAGAAAAAATATTCGACGAGGGCTCGGCTGCCGGGGACCTTTTCTTCGACGAGGGCTCGGCTGCCGAAGAAAAAATATTCGACGAGGGCTCGGCTGCCGGGGACCTTTTCTTCGACGAGGGCTCGGCTGCCGAAGAAAAAATATTCGACGAGGGCTCGGCTGCCGGGGACCTTTTCTTCGACGAGGGCTCGGCTGCCGAAGAAAAAATATTCGACGAGGGCTCGGCTGCCGGGGACCTTTTCTTCGACGAGGGCTCGGCTGCCGAAGAAAAAATATTCGACGAGGGCTCGGCTGCCGGGGACCTTTTCTTCGACGAGGGCTCGGCTGCCGGGGACCTTTTCTTCGACGAGGGCTCGGCTGCCGGGGACCTTTTCTTCGACGAGGGCTCGGCTGCCGGGGACCTTTTCTTCGACGAGGGCTCGGCTGCCGGGGACCTTTTCTTCGACGAGGGCTCGGCTGCCGAAGAAAAAATTATTCGACGAGGGCTCGGCTGCCGGGGACCTTTTCTTCGACGAGGGCTCGGCTGCCGAAGAAAAATTATTCGACGAGGGCTCGGCTGCCGGGGACCTTTTCTTCGACGAGGGCTCGGCTGCCGAAGAAAAAATATTCGACGAGGGCTCGGCTGCCGGGGACCTTTTCTTCGACGAGGGCTCGGCTGCCGAAGAAAAAATATTCGACGAGGGCTCGGCTGCCGAAGAAAAAATATTCGACGAGGGCTCGGCTGCCGGGGACCTTTTCTTCGACGAGGGCTCGGCTGCCGGGGACCTTTTCTTCGACGAGGGCTCGGCTGCCGGGGACCTTTTCTTCGACGAGGGCTCGGCTGCCGGGGACCTTTTCTTCGACGAGGGCTCGGCTGCCGGGGACCTTTTCTTCGACGAGGGCTCGGCTGCCGGGGACCTTTTCTTCGACGAGGGCTCGGCTGCCGGGGACCTTTTCTTCGACGAGGGCTCGGCTGCCGAAGAAAAAATATTCGACGAGGGCTCGGCTGCCGGGGACCTTTTCTTCGACGAGGGCTCGGCTGCCGAAGAAAAAATATTCGACGAGGGCTCGGCTGCCGGGGACCTTTTCTTCGACGAGGGCTCGGCTGCCGGGGACCTTTTCTTCGACGAGGGCTCGGCTGCCGAAGAAAAAAATATTCGACGAGGGCTCGGCTGCCGGGGACCTTTTCTTCGACGAGGGCTCGGCTGCCGGGGACCTTTTCTTCGACGAGGGCTCGGCTGCCGGGGACCTTTTCTTCGACGAGGGCTCGGCTGCCGGGGACCTTTTCTTCGACGAGGGCTCGGCTGCCGGGGACCTTTTCTTCGACGAGGGCTCGGCTGCCGAAGAAAAAATATTCGACGAGGGCTCGGCTGCCGGGGACCTTTTCTTCGACGAGGGCTCGGCTGCCGAAGAAAAAATATTCGACGAGGGCTCGGCTGCCGGGGACCTTTTCTTCGACGAGGGCTCGGCTGCCGAAGAAAAAATATTCGACGAGGGCTCGGCTGCCGGGGACCTTTTCTTCGACGAGGGGCTCGGCTGCCGAAGAAAAAATATTCGACGAGGGCTCGGCTGCCGGGGACCTTTTCTTCGACGAGGGCTCGGCTGCCGAAGAAAAAATATTCGACGAGGGCTCGGCTGGCCGGGGACCTTTTCTTCGACGAGGGCTCGGCTGCCGAAGAAAAAATATTCGACGAGGGCTCGGCTGCCGGGGACCTTTTCTTCGACGAGGGCTCGGCTGCCGAAGAAAAAATATTCGACGAGGGCTCGGCTGCCGGGGACCTTTTCTTCGACGAGGGCTCGGCTGCCGAAGAAAAAATATTCGACGAGGGCTCGGCTGCCGGGGACCTTTTCTTCGACGAGGGCTCGGCTGCCGAAGAAAAAATATTCGACGAGGGCTCGGCTGCCGGGGACCTTTTCTTCGACGAGGGCTCGGCTGCCGAAGAAAAAATATTCGACGAGGGCTCGGCTGCCGGGGACCTTTTCTTCGACGAGGGCTCGGCTGCCGAAGAAAAAATATTCGACGAGGGCTCGGCTGCCGGGGACCTTTTCTTCGACGAGGGCTCGGCTGCCGGGGACCTTTTCTTCGACGAGGGCTCGGCTGCCGGGGACCTTTTCTTCGACGAGGGCTCGGCTGCCGGGGACCTTTTCTTCGACGAGGGCTCGGCTGCCGGGGACCTTTTCTTCGACGAGGGCTCGGCTGCCGAAGAAAAATTATTCGACGAGGGCTCGGCTGCCGGGGACCTTTTCTTCGACGAGGGCTCGGCTGCCGAAGAAAAATTATTCGACGAGGGCTCGGCTGCCGGGGACCTTTTCTTCGACGAGGGCTCGGCTGCCGAAGAAAAAATATTCGACGAGGGCTCGGCTGCCGGGGACCTTTTCTTCGACGAGGGCTCGGCTGCCGAAGAAAAAATATTCGACGAGGGCTCGGCTGCCGAAGAAAAAATATTCGACGAGGGCTCGGCTGCCGGGGACCTTTTCTTCGACGAGGGCTCGGCTGCCGGGGACCTTTTCTTCGACGAGGGCTCGGCTGCCGGGGACCTTTTCTTCGACGAGGGCTCGGCTGCCGGGGACCTTTTCTTCGACGAGGGCTCGGCTGCCGGGGACCTTTTCTTCGATGAGGGCTCGGCTGCCGGGGACCTTTTCTTCGACGAGGGCTCGGCTGCCGGGGACCTTTTCTTCGACGAGGGCTCGGCTGCCGAAGAAAAAATATTCGACGAGGGCTCGGCTGCCGGGGACCTTTTCTTCGACGAGGGCTCGGCTGCCGGGGACCTTTTCTTCGACGAGGGCTCGGCTGCCGGGGACCTTTTCTTCGACGAGGGCTCGGCTGCCGGGGACCTTTTCTTCGACGAGGACTCGGCTGCCGAAGAAAAAATATTCGACGAGGGCTCGGCTGCCGAAGAAAAAATATTCGACGAGGGCTCGGCTGCCGGGGACCTTTTCTTCGACGAGGGCTCGGCTGCCGAAGAAAAAATATTCGACGAGGGCTCGGCTGCCGAAGAAAAAATATTCGACGAGGGCTCGGCTGGGACCTTTTCTTCGACGAGGGCTCGGCTGCCGAAGAAAAAATATTCGACGAGGGGCTCGGCTGCCGGGGACCTTTTCTTCGACGAGGGCTCGGCTGCCGGGGACCTTTTCTTCGACGAGGGCTCGGCTGCCGGGGGACCTTTTCTTCGACGAGGGCTCGGCTGCCGAAGAAAAAATATTCGACGAGGGCTCGGCTGCCGGGGACCTTTTCTTCGACGAGGGCTCGGCTGCCGGGGACCTTTTCTTCGACGAGGGCTCGGCTGCCGGGGACCTTTTCTTCGACGAGGACTCGGCTGCCGAAGAAAAAATATTCGACGAGGGCTCGGCTGCCGAAGAAAAAATATTCGACGAGGGCTCGGCTGCCGGGGACCTTTTCTTCGACGAGGGCTCGGCTGCCGAAGAAAAAATATTCGACGAGGGCTCGGCTGCCGGGGACCTTTTCTTCGACGAGGGCTCGGCTGCCGGGGACCTTTTCTTCGACGAGGGCTCGGCTGCCGGGGGACCTTTTCTTCGACGAGGGCTCGGCTGCCGGGGGACCTTTTCTTCGACGAGGGGCTCGGCTGCCGGGGACCTTTTCTTCGACGAGGGCTCGGCTGCCGGGGACCTTTTCTTCGACGAGGGCTCGGCTGCCGGGGACCTTTTCTTCGACGAGGGCTCGGCTGCCGAAGAAAAAATATTCGACGAGGGCTCGGCTGCCGGGGGACCTTTTCTTCGACGAGGGCTCGGCTGCCGGGGACCTTTTCTTCGACGAGGGCTCGGCTGCCGGGGACCTTTTCTTCGACGAGGGCTCGGCTGCCGGGGACCTTTTCTTCGACGAGGGCTCGGCTGCCGGGGACCTTTTCTTCGACGAGGGCTCGGCTGCCGGGGACCTTTTCTTCGACGAGGGCTCGGCTGCCGAAGAAAAAATATTCGACGAGGGCTCGGCTGCCGGGGACCTTTTCTTCGACGAGGGCTCGGCTGCCGGGGACCTTTTCTTCGACGAGGGCTCGGCTGCCAGGGACCTTTTCTTCGACGAGGGCTCGGCTGCCGGGGACCTTTTCTTCGACGAGGGCTCGGCTGCCGGGGACCTTTTCTTCGACGAGGGCTCGGCTGCCGGGGACCTTTTCTTCGACGAGGGCTCGGCTGCCGAAGAAAAAATATTCGACGAGGGGCTCGGCTGCCGGGGACCTTTTCTTCGACGAGGGCTCGGCTGCCGAAGAAAAAATATTCGACGAGGGCTCGGCTGCCGAAGAAAAAATATTCAACGAGGGCTCGGCTGCCGAAGAAAAAATATTCGACGAGGGCTCGGCTGCCGGGGACCTTTTCTTCGACGAGGGCTCGGCTGCCGGGGACCTTTTCTTCGATGAGGGCTCGGCTGCCGGGGACCTTTTCTTCGACGAGGGCTCGGCTGCCGGGGACCTTTTCTTCGACGAGGGCTCGGCTGCCGGGGACCTTTTCTTCGACGAGGGGCTCGGCTGCCGAAGAAAAAATATTCGACGAGGGCTCGGCTGCCGGGGACCTTTTCTTCGACGAGGGCTCGGCTGCCGGGGACCTTTTCTTCGACGAGGGCTCGGCTGCCGGGGACCTTTTCTTCGACGAGGACTCGGCTGCCGAAGAAAAAATATTCGACGAGGGCTCGGCTGCCGAAGAAAAAATATTCGACGAGGGCTCGGCTGCCGGGGACCTTTTCTTCGACGAGGGCTCGGCTGCCGAAGAAAAAATATTCGACGAGGGCTCGGCTGCCGAAGAAAAAATATTCGACGAGGGCTCGGCTGCCGGGGACCTTTTCTTCGACGAGGGCTCGGCTGCCGGGGACCTTTTCTTCGACGAGGGCTCGGCTGCCGGGGACCTTTTCTTCGACGAGGGCTCGGCTGCCGGGGACCTTTTCTTCGACGAGGGCTCGGCTGCCGGGGACCTTTTCTTCGACGAGGGCTCGGCTGCCGAAGAAAAAATATTCGACGAGGGCTCGGCTGCCGGGGACCTTTTCTTCGACGAGGGCTCGGCTGCCGGGGACCTTTTCTTCGACGAGGGCTCGGCTGCCGGGGACCTTTTCTTCGACGAGGACTCGGCTGCCGAAGAAAAAATATTCGACGAGGGCTCGGCTGCCGAAGAAAAAATATTCGACGAGGGCTCGGCTGCCGGGGACCTTTTCTTCGACGAGGGCTCGGCTGCCGAAGAAAAAATATTCGACGAGGGCTCGGCTGCCGAAGAAAAAAATATTCGACGAGGGCTCGGCTGCCGAAGAAAAAATATTCGACGAGGGCTCGGCTGCCGGGGACCTTTTCTTCGACGAGGGCTCGGCTGCCGGGGACCTTTTCTTCGACGAGGGCTCGGCTGCCGGGGACCTTTTCTTCGACGAGGGCTCGGCTGCCGGGGACCTTTTCTTCGACGAGGGCTCGGCTGCCGAAGAAAAAATATTCGACGAGGGCTCGGCTGCCGAAGAAAAAATATTCGACGAGGGGCTCGGCTGCCGGGGGACCTTTTCTTCGACGAGGGGCTCGGCTGCCGGGGACCTTTTCTTCGACGAGGGCTCGGCTGCCGGGGACCTTTTCTTCGACGAGGGCTCGGCTGCCGGGGACCTTTTCTTCGACGAGGGCTCGGCTGCCGGGGACCTTTTCTTCGACGAGGGCTCGGCTGCCGAAGAAAAAATATTCGACGAGGGCTCGGCTGCCGGGGACCTTTTCTTCGACGAGGGCTCGGCTGCCGGGGACCTTTTCTTCGACGAGGGCTCGGCTGCCGGGGACCTTTTCTTCGACGAGGGCTCGGCTGCCGGGGACCTTTTCTTCGACGAAGGGCTCGGCTGCCGAAGAAAAAATATTCGACGAGGGCTCGGCTGCCGAAGAAAAAATATTCGACGAGGGGCTCGGCTGCCGAAGAAAAAATATTCGACGAGGGCTCGGCTGCCGGGGACCTTTTCTTCGACGAGGGCTCGGCTGCCGGGGACCTTTTCTTCGACGAGGGCTCGGCTGCCGGGGACCTTTTCTTCGACGAGGGCTCGGCTGCCGGGGACCTTTTCTTCGACGAGGGGCTCGGCTGCCGGGGACCTTTTCTTCGACGAGGGCTCGGCTGCCGGGGACCTTTTCTTCGACGAGGGCTCGGCTGCCGGGGACCTTTTCTTCGACGAGGGCTCGGCTGCCGAAGAAAAAATATTCGACGAGGGCTCGGCTGCCGGGGACCTTTTCTTCGACGAGGGCTCGGCTGCCCGAAGAAAAAATATTCGACGAGGGGCTCGGCTGCCGAAGAAAAAAATATTCGACGAGGGCTCGGCTGCCGAAGAAAAAATATTCGACGAGGGGCTCGGCTGCCGGGGACCTTTTCTTCGACGAGGGCTCGGCTGCCGGGGACCTTTTCTTCGACGAGGGCTCGGCTGCCGGGGACCTTTTCTTCGACGAGGGCTCGGCTGCCGGGGACCTTTTCTTTGACGAGGGGCTCGGCTGCCGGGGACCTTTTCTTCGACGAGGGCTCGGCTGCCGGGGACCTTTTCTTCGACGAGGGCTCGGCTGCCGGGGACCTTTTCTTCGACGAGGGCTCGGCTGCCGGGGACCTTTTCTTCGACGAGGGCTCGGCTGCCGAAGAAAAAATATTCGACGAGGGCTCGGCTGCCGGGGGACCTTTTCTTCGACGAGGGCTCGGCTGCCGGGGGACCTTTTCTTCGACGAGGGCTCGGCTGCCGGGGACCTTTTCTTCGACGAGGACTCGGCTGCCGAAGAAAAAATATTCGACGAGGGCTCGGCTGCCGAAGAAAAAATATTCGACGAGGGCTCGGCTGCCGGGGACCTTTTCTTCGACGAGGGCTCGGCTGCCGAAGAAAAAATATTCGACGAGGGCTCGGCTGCCGAAGAAAAAATATTCGACGAGGGCTCGGCTGCCGAAGAAAAAATATTCGACGAGGGCTCGGCTGCCGGGGACCTTTTCTTCGACGAGGGCTCGGCTGCCGGGGACCTTTTCTTCGACGAGGGGCTCGGCTGCCGGGGACCTTTTCTTCGACGAGGGCTCGGCTGCCGGGGACCTTTTCTTCGACGAGGGCTCGGCTGCCGGGGACCTTTTCTTCGACGAGGGCTCGGCTGCCGGGGACCTTTTCTTCGACGAGGGCTCGGCTGCCGAAGAAAAAATATTCGACGAGGGCTCGGCTGCCGGGGACCTTTTCTTCGACGAGGGCTCGGCTGCCGGGGACCTTTTCTTCGACGAGGGCTCGGCTGCCGGGGACCTTTTCTTCGACGAGGGGCTCGGCTGCCGGGGGACCTTTTCTTCGACGAGGACTCGGCTGCCGAAGAAAAAATATTCGACGAGGGCTCGGCTGCCGAAGAAAAAATATTCGACGAGGGCTCGGCTGCCGGGGACCTTTTCTTCGACGAGGGCTCGGCTGCCGAAGAAAAAATATTCGACGAGGGCTCGGCTGCCGAAGAAAAAATATTCGACGAGGGGCTCGGCTGCCGGGGACCTTTTCTTCGACGAGGGGCTCGGCTGCCGGGGACCTTTTCTTCGACGAGGGCTCGGCTGCCGGGGACCTTTTCTTCGACGAGGGCTCGGCTGCCGGGGACCTTTTCTTCGACGAGGGCTCGGCTGCCGGGGACCTTTTCTTCGACGAGGGCTCGGCTGCCGGGGACCTTTTCTTCGACGAGGGCTCGGCTGCCGAAGAAAAAATATTCGACGAGGGGCTCGGCTGCCGGGGGACCTTTTCTTCGACGAGGGCTCGGCTGCCGGGGACCTTTTCTTCGACGAGGGCTCGGCTGCCGGGGACCTTTTCTTCGACGAGGACTCGGCTGCCGAAGAAAAAATATTCGACGAGGGGCTCGGCTGCCGAAGAAAAAATATTCGACGAGGGCTCGGCTGCCGGGGACCTTTTCTTCGACGAGGGCTCGGCTGCCGAAGAAAAAAATATTCGACGAGGGCTCGGCTGCCGGGGACCTTTTCTTCGACGAGGGCTCGGCTGCCGGGGACCTTTTCTTCGACGAGGGCTCGGCTGCCCGGGGACCTTTTCTTCGACGAGGGGCTCGGCTGCCGGGGGACCTTTTCTTCGACGAGGGCTCGGCTGCCGGGGACCTTTTCTTCGACGAGGGCTCGGCTGCCGGGGACCTTTTCTTCGACGAGGGCTCGGCTGCCGGGGACCTTTTCTTCGACGAGGGCTCGGCTGCCGAAGAAAAAATATTCGACGAGGGCTCGGCTGCCGGGGACCTTTTCTTCGACGAGGGCTCGGCTGCCGGGGACCTTTTCTTCGACGAGGCGCTTCGGCGGCTGCCGGGGACCTTTTCTTCGACGAGGGCTCGGCTGCCGGGGACCTTTTCTTCGACGAGGGCTCGGCTGCCGGGGACCTTTTCTTCGACGAGGGCTCGGCTGCCGGGGACCTTTTCTTCGACGAGGGCTCGGCTGCCGAAGAAAAAATATTCGACGAGGGCTCGGCTGCCGAAGAAAAAATATTCGACGAGGGCTCGGCTGCCGAAGAAAAAATATTCGACGAGGGCTCGGCTGCCGGGGACCTTTTCTTCGACGAGGGCTCGGCTGCCGGGGACCTTTTCTTCGACGAGGGCTCGGCTGCCGGGGACCTTTTCTTCGACGAGGGCTCGGCTGCCGGGGACCTTTTCTTCGACGAGGGCTCGGCTGCCGGGGACCTTTTCTTCGACGAGGGCTCGGCTGCCGGGGACCTTTTCTTCGACGAGGGCTCGGCTGCCGGGGACCTTTTCTTCGACGAGGGGCTCGGCTGCCGAAGAAAAAATATTCGACGAGGGCTCGGCTGCCGGGGACCTTTTCTTCGACGAGGGCTCGGCTGCCGAAGAAAAAATATTCGACGAGGGCTCGGCTGCCGGGGACCTTTTCTTCGACGAGGGCTCGGCTGCCGGGGACCTTTTCTTCGACGAGGGCTCGGCTGCCGGGGACCTTTTCTTCGACGAGGGGCTCGGCTGCCGGGGACCTTTTCTTCGACGAGGGCTCGGCTGCCGGGGACCTTTTCTTCGACGAGGGCTCGGCTGCCGGGGACCTTTTCTTCGACGAGGGCTCGGCTGCCGGGGACCTTTTCTTCGACGAGGGCTCGGCTGCCGGGGACCTTTTCTTCGACGAGGGCTCGGCTGCCGGGGACCTTTTCTTCGACGAGGGCTCGGCTGCCGGGGGACCTTTTCTTCGACGAGGGGCTCGGCTGCCGGGGACCTTTTCTTCGACGAGGGCTCGGCTGCCGGGGACCTTTTCTTCGACGAGGGCTCGGCTGCCGGGGACCTTTTCTTCGACGAGGGCTCGGGCTGCCGGGGACCTTTTCTTCGACGAGGGCTCGGCTGCTGAAGAAAAAATCGAAATCGAGGGCTCGGCTGCCGAAGAAAAAATATTCGACGAGGGGCTCGGCTGCCGGGGACCTTTTCTTCGACGAGGGCTCGGCTGCCGGGGACCTTTTCTTCGACGAGGGCTCGGCTGCCGAAGAAAAAATATTCGACGAGGGCTCGGCTGCCGGGGACCTTTTCTTCGACGAGGGCTCGGCTGCCGAAGAAAAATATTCGACGAGGGCTCGGTTGCCGGGGACCTTTTCTTCGACGAGGGCTCGGCTGCCGAAGAAAAAATATTCGACGAGGGCTCGGCTGCCGGGGACCTTTTCTTCGACGAGGGCTCGGCTGCCGGGGACCTTTTCTTCGACGAGGGCTCGGGCTGCCGGGGACCTTTTCTTCGACGAGGGCTCGGCTGCCGAAGAAAAAATATTCGACGAGGGCTCGGCTGCCGAAGAAAAAATATTCGACGAGGGCTCGGCTGCCGAAGAAAAATATTCGACGAGGGCTCGGCTGCCGGGGGACCTTTTCTTCGACGAGGGCTCGGCTGCCGGGGACCTTTTCTTCGACGAGGGGCTCGGCTGCCGGGGACCTTTTCTTCGACGAGGGCTCGGCTGCCGGGGACCTTTTCTTCGACGAGGGCTCGGCTGCCAAAGAAAAAATATTCGACGAGGGCTCGGCTGCCGAAGAAAAAATATTCGACGAGGGCTCGGCTGCCGGGGACCTTTTCTTCGACGAGGGCTCGGCTGCCGAAGAAAAAATATTCGACGAGGGCTCGGCTGCCGGGGACCTTTTCTTCGACGAGGGCTCGGCTGCCGGGGACCTTTTCTTCGACGAGGGGCTCGGCTGCCGGGGACCTTTTCTTCGACGAGGGGCTCGGCTGCCGAAGAAAAAATATTCGACGAGGGCTCGGCTGCCGAAGAAAAAATATTCGACGAGGGCTCGGCTGCCGAAGAAAAAATATTCGACGAGGGCTCGGCTGCCGGGGACCTTTTCTTCGACGAGGGCTCGGCTGCCGAAGAAAAAATATTCGACGAGGGCTCGGCTGCCGGGGACCTTTTCTTCGACGAGGGCTCGGCTGCCGGGGACCTTTTCTTCGACGAGGGCTCGGCTGCCGAAGAAAAAATATTCGACGAGGGCTCGGCTGCCGAAGAAAAAATATTCGACGAGGGCTCGGCTGCCGGGGACCTTTTCTTCGACGAGGGCTCGGCTGCCGGGGACCTTTTCTTCGACGAGGGCTCGGCTGCCGGGGACCTTTTCTTCGACGAGGGCTCGGCTGCCGAAGAAAAAATATTCGACGAGGGGCTCGGCTGCCGGGGACCTTTTCTTCGACGAGGGCTCGGCTGCCGGGGACCTTTTCTTCGACGAGGGCTCGGCTGCCGGGGACCTTTTCTTCGACGAGGGCTCGGCTGCCGAAGAAAAAATATTCGACGAGGGCTCGGCTGCCGGGGGACCTTTTCTTCGACGAGGGCTCGGCTGCCGGGGACCTTTTCTTCGACGAGGGCTCGGCTGCCGGGGACCTTTTCTTCGACGAGGGCTCGGCTGCCGGGGACCTTTTCTTCGACGAGGGCTCGGCTGCCGAAGAAAAAATATTCGACGAGGGCTCGGCTGCCGGGGACCTTTTCTTCGACGAGGGCTCGGCTGCCGAAGAAAAAATATTCGACGAGGGCTCGGCTGCCGAAGAAAAAATATTCGACGAGGGCTCGGCTGCCGGGGACCTTTTCTTCGACGAGGGCTCGGCTGCCGGGGGACCTTTTCTTCGACGAGGGCTCGGCTGCCGGGGACCTTTTCTTCGACGAGGGCTCGGCTGCCGGGGACCTTTTCTTCGACGAGGGCTCGGCTGCCGGGGGACCTTTTCTTCGACGAGGGCTCGGCTGCCGAAGAAAAAATATTCGACGAGGGGCTCGGCTGCCGGGGACCTTTTCTTCGACGAGGGCTCGGCTGCCGGGGACCTTTTCTTCGACGAGGGCTCGGCTGCCGGGGACCTTTTCTTCGACGAGGGCTCGGCTGCCGGGGACCTTTTCTTCGACGAGGGCTCGGCTGCCGGGGGACCTTTTCTTCGACGAGGGCTCGGCTGCCGGGGACCTTTTCTTCGACGAGGGCTCGGCTGCCGGGGACCTTTTCTTCGACGAGGGGCTCGGCTGCCGAAGAAAAAATATTCGACGAGGGCTCGGCTGCCGAAGAAAAAATATTCGACGAGGGCTCGGCTGCCGGGGACCTTTTCTTCGACGAGGGCTCGGCTGCCGAAGAAAAAATATTCGACGAGGGGCTCGGCTGCCGAAGAAAAAATATTCGACGAGGGCTCGGCTGCCGGGGGACCTTTTCTTCGACGAAGGGCTCGGCTGCCGAGAAAAAATATTCGACGAGGGCTCGGCTGCCGAAGAAAAAATATTCGACGAGGGCTCGGCTGCCGGGGACCTTTTCTTCGACGAGGGCTCGGCTGCCGGGGACCTTTTCTTCGACGAGGGCTCGGCTGCCGGGGACCTTTTCTTCGACGAGGGCTCGGCTGCCGGGGACCTTTTCTTCGACGAGGGCTCGGCTGCCGGGGACCTTTTCTTCGACGAGGGCTCGGCTGCCGGGGACCTTTTCTTCGACGAGGGCTCGGCTGCCGGGGACCTTTTCTTCGACGAGGGCTCGGCTGCCGGGGACCTTTTCTTCGACGAGGGCTCGGCTGCCGAAGAAAAAATATTCGACGAGGGCTCGGCTGCCGAAGAAAAAATATTCGACGAGGGGCTCGGCTGCCGAAGAAAAAATATTCGACGAGGGCTCGGCTGCCGGGGACCTTTTCTTCGACGAGGGCTCGGCTGCCGAAGAAAAAATATTCGACGAGGGGCTCGGCTGCCGAAGAAAAAATATTCGACGAGGGCTCGGCTGCCGGGGACCTTTTCTTCGACGAGGGCTCGGCTGCCGGGGACCTTTTCTTCGACGAGGGCTCGGCTGCCGAAGAAAAAATATTCGACGAGGGCTCGGCTGCCGGGGACCTTTTCTTCGACGAGGGCTCGGCTGCCGGGGACCTTTTCTTCGACGAGGGCTCGGCTGCCGGGGACCTTTTCTTCGACGAGGGCTCGGCTGCCGAAGAAAAAATATTCGACGAGGGCTCGGCTGCCGAAGAAAAAATATTCGACGAGGGGCTCGGCTGCCGGGGACCTTTTCTTCGACGAGGGCTCGGCTGCCGGGGACCTTTTCTTCGACGAGGGCTCGGCTGCCGGGGACCTTTTCTTCGACGAGGGCTCGGCTGCCGAAGAAAAAATATTCGACGAGGGCTCGGCTGCCGGGGACCTTTTCTTCGACGAGGGCTCGGCTGCCGGGGACCTTTTCTTCGACGAGGGCTCGGCTGCCGGGGACCTTTTCTTCGACGAGGGCTCGGCTGCCGGGGGACCTTTTCTTCGACGAGGGCTCGGCTGCCGAAGAAAAAATATTCGACGAGGGCTCGGCTGCCGAAGAAAAAATATTCGACCGAGGGCTCGGCTGCCGGGGACCTTTTCTTCGACGAGGGGCTCGGCTGCCGAAGAAAAAATATTCGACGAGGGCTCGGCTGCCGAAGAAAAAAATATTCGACGAGGGCTCGGCTGCCGGGGACCTTTTCTTCGACGAGGGGCTCGGCTGCCGGGGACCTTTTCTTCGACGAGGGCTCGGCTGCCGGGGACCTTTTCCTTCGACGAGGGCTCGGCTGCCGGGGACCTTTTCTTCGACGAGGGGCTCGGCTGCCGGGGACCTTTTCTTCGACGAGGGCTCGGCTGCCGGGGACCTTTTCTTCGACGAGGGCTCGGCTGCCGAAGAAAAAATATTCGACGAGGGCTCGGCTGCCGGGGGACCTTTTCTTCGACGAGGGCTCGGCTGCCGGGGACCTTTTCTTCGATGAGGGCTCGGCTGCCGGGGGACCTTTTCTTCGACGGAGGGCTCGGCTGCCGGGGGACCTTTTCTTCGACGAGGGGCTCGGCTGCCGGGGACCTTTTCTTCGACGAGGGCTCGGCTGCGAAGAAAAAATATTCGACGAGGGCTCGGCTGCCGGGGACCTTTTCTTCGACGAGGGCTCGGCTGCCGAAGAAAAAATATTCGACGAGGGGCTCGGCTGCCGAAGAAAAAATATTCGACGAGGGGCTCGGCTGCCGGGGGACCTTTTCTTCGACGAGGGCTCGGCTGCCGGGGGACCTTTTCTTCGACGAGGGGCTCGGCTGCCGGGGACCTTTTCTTCGACGAGGGCTCGGCTGCCGGGGACCTTTTCTTCGACGAGGGCTCGGCTGCCGGGGGACCTTTTCTTCGACGAGGGCTCGGCTGCCGGGGACCTTTTCTTCGACGAGGGCTCGGCTGCCGAAGAAAAAATATTCGACGAGGGCTCGGCTGCCGGGGACCTTTTCTTCGACGAGGGCTCGGCTGCCGGGGACCTTTTCTTCGACGAGGGCTCGGCTGCCGGGGACCTTTTCTTCGACGAGGACTCGGCTGCCGAAGAAAAAATATTCGACGAGGGCTCGGCTGCCGAAGAAAAAATATTCGACGAGGGGCTCGGCTGCCGGGGACCTTTTCTTCGACGAGGGCTCGGCTGCCGAAGAAAAAATATTCGACGAGGGCTCGGCTGCCGAAGAAAAAATATTCGACGAGGGCTCGGCTGCCGGGGACCTTTTCTTCGACGAGGGCTCGGCTGCCGGGGACCTTTTCTTCGACGAGGGGCTCGGCTGCCGGGGACCTTTTCTTCGACGAGGGCTCGGCTGCCGGGGACCTTTTCTTCGACGAGGGCTCGGCTGCCGGGGACCTTTTCTTCGACGAGGGCTCGGCTGCCGGGGACCTTTTCTTCGACGAGGGGCTCGGCTGCCGAAGAAAAAATATTCGACGAGGGCTCGGCTGCCGGGGACCTTTTCTTCGACGAGGGCTCGGCTGCCGGGGACCTTTTCTTCGACGAGGGCTCGGCTGCCGGGGACCTTTCTCTTCGACGAGGGGCTCGGCTGCCGGGGACCTTTTCTTCGACGAGGACTCCGGCTGCCGAAGAAAAAAATATTCGACGAGGGCTCGGCTGCCGAAGAAAAAATATTCGACGAGGGGCTCGGCTGCCGGGGACCTTTTCTTCGACGAGGGCTCGGCTGCCGAAGAAAAAATATTCGACGAGGGCTCGGCTGCCGGGGGACCTTTTCTTCGACGAGGGCTCGGCTGCCGGGGACCTTTTCTTCGACGAGGGCTCGGCTGCCGGGGACCTTTTCTTCGACGAGGGCTCGGCTGCCGGGGACCTTTTCTTCGACGAGGGCTCGGCTGCCGGGGACCTTTTCTTCGACGAGGGGCTCGGCTGCCGAAGAAAAAATATTCGACGAGGGCTCGGCTGCCGGGGACCTTTTCTTCGACGAGGGCTCGGCTGCCGGGGACCTTTTCTTCGACGAGGGCTCGGCTGCCGGGGACCTTTTCTTCGACGAGGGCTCGGCTGCCGGGGGACCTTTTCTTCGACGAGGGCTCGGCTGCCGGGGACCTTTTTCTTCGACGAGGGCTCGGCTGCCGGGGACCTTTTCTTCGACGAGGGGCTCGGCTGCCGGGGACCTTTTCTTCGACGAGGGGCTCGGCTGCCGGGGACCTTTTCTTCGACGAGGGCTCGGCTGCCGGGGACCTTTTCTTCGACGAGGGGCTCGGCTGCCGGGGACCTTTTCTTCGACGAGGGCTCGGCTGCCGGGGGACCTTTTCTTCGACGAGGGGCTCGGGCTGCCGGGGGACCTTTTCTTCGACGAGGGCTCGGCTGCCGAAGAAAAAATATTCGATGACGAGGGCTCGGCTGCCGGGGGACCTTTTCTTCGACGAGGGGCTCGGCTGCCGAAGAAAAAATATTCGACGAGGGCTCGGCTGCCGGGGGACCTTTTCTTCGACGAGGGCTCGGCTGCCGGGGACCTTTTCTTCGACGAGGGGCTCGGCTGCCGGGGGACCTTTTCTTCGACGAGGGCTCGGCTGCCGGGGACCTTTTCTTCGACGAGGGCTCGGCTGCCGGGGACCTTTTCTTCGACGAGGGCTCGGCTGCCGGGGACCTTTTCTTCGACGAGGGGCTCGGCTGCCGGGGACCTTTTCTTCGACGAGGGCTCGGCTGCCGGGGGACCTTTTCTTCGACGAGGGCTCGGCTGCCGAAGAAAAAATATTCGACGAGGGCTCGGCTGCCGAAGAAAAAATATTCGACGAGGGCTCGGCTGCCGGGGACCTTTTCTTCGACGAGGGCTCGGCTGCCGGGGACCTTTTCTTCGACGAGGGGCTCGGCTGCCGGGGACCTTTTCTTCGACGAGGGCTCGGCTGCCGAAGAAAAAATATTCGACGAGGGCTCGGCTGCCGGGGGACCTTTTCTTCGACGAGGGCTCGGCCTGCCGAAGAAAAAATATTCGAACGAGGGGCTCGGCTGCCGGGGACCTTTTCTTCGACGAGGGCTCGGCTGCCGAAGAAAAAATATTCGACGAGGGCTCGGCTGCCGGGGACCTTTTCTTCGACGAGGGCTTCGGCTGCCGGGGGACCTTTTCTTCGACGAGGGCTCGGCTGCCGGGGACCTTTTCTTCGACGAGGGCTCGGCTGCCGGGGACCTTTTCTTCGACGAGGGGCTCGGCTGCCGAAGAAAAAATATTCGAGCGAGGGGCTCGGCTGCCGAAGAAAAAATATTCGACGAGGGCTCGGCTGCCGAAGAAAAAATATTCGACGAGGGCTCGGCTGCCGGGGACCTTTTCTTCGACGAGGGCTCGGCTGCCGGGGACCTTTTCTTCGACGAGGGCTCGGCTGCCGGGGACCTTTTCTTCGACGAGGGCTCGGCTGCCAAAGAAAAAATATTCGACGAGGGCTCGGCTGCCGAAGAAAAAATATTCGACGAGGGCTCGGCTGCCGGGGACCTTTTCTTCGACGAGGGCTCGGCTGCCGAAGAAAAAATATTCGACGAGGGCTCGGCTGCCGGGGACCTTTTCTTCGACGAGGGGCTCGGCTGCCGGGGGACCTTTTCTTCGACGAGGGCTCGGCTGCCGAAGAAAAAATATTCGACGAGGGCTCGGCTGCCGAAGAAAAAATATTCGACGAGGGCTCGGCTGCCGAAGAAAAAATATTCGACGATGGGCTCGGCTGCCGGGGACCTTTTCTTCGACGAGGGCTCGGCTGCCGAAGAAAAAATATTCGACGAGGGCTCGGCTGCCGGGGACCTTTTCTTCGACGAGGGCTCGGCTGCCGGGGACCTTTTCTTCGACGAGGGCTCGGCTGCCGAAGAAAAAATATTCGACGAGGGCTCGGCTGCCGGGGACCTTTTCTTCGACGAGGGCTCGGCTGCCGGGGACCTTTTCTTCGACGAGGGGCTCGGCTGCCGGGGACCTTTTCTTCGACGAGGGCTCGGCTGCCGGGGGACCTTTTCTTCGACGAGGGCTCGGCTGCCGAAGAAAAAATATTCGACGAGGGCTCGGCTGCCGGGGACCTTTTCTTCGACGAGGGCTCGGCTGCCGGGGACCTTTTCTTCGACGAGGGCTCGGCTGCCGGGGACCTTTTCTTCGACGAGGGGCTCGGCTGCCGGGGACCTTTTCTTCGACGAGGGCTCGGCTGCCGGGGACCTTTTCTTCGACGAGGGCTCGGCTGCCGAAGAAAAAATATTCGACGAGGGGCTCGGCTGCCGGGGACCTTTTCTTCGACGAGGGCTCGGGCTGCCGAAGAAAAAATATTCGACGAGGGCTCGGCTGCCGAAGAAAAAATATTCGACGAGGGCTCGGCTGCCGGGGACCTTTTCTTCGACGAGCGGGCTCGGCTGCCGGGGACCTTTTCTTCGACGAGGGCTCGGCTGCCGGGGACCTTTTCTTCGACGAGGGCTCGGCTGCCGGGGGACCTTTTCTTCGACGAGGGGCTCGGCTGCCGGGGACCTTTTCTTCGACGAGGGCTCGGCTGCCGGGGACCTTTTCTTCGACGAGCGGCTCGGCTGCCGGGGACCTTTTCTTCGACGAGGGGCTCGGCTGCCGGGGACCTTTTCTTCGACGAGGGCTCGGCTGCCGAAGAAAAAATATTCGACGAGGGGCTCGGCTGCCGGGGGACCTTTTCTTCGACGAGGGCTCGGCTGCCGGGGACCTTTTCTTCGACGAGGGCTCGGCTGCCGGGGACCTTTTCTTCGACGAGGGCTCGGCTGCCGGGGGACCTTTTCTTCGACGAGGGCTCGGCTGCCGGGGACCTTTTCTTCGACGAGGGCTCGGCTGCCGGGGACCTTTTCTTCGACGAGGGCTCGGCTGCCGGGGACCTTTTCTTCGACGAGGGCTCGGCTGCCGAAGAAAAAATATTCGACGAGGGCTCGGCTGCCGAAGAAAAAATATTCGACGAGGGGCTCGGCTGCCGGGGACCTTTTCTTCGACGAGGGCTCGGCTGCCGAAGAAAAAATATTCGACGAGGGGCTCGGCTGGCCGAAGAAAAAATATTCGACGAGGGCTCGGCTGCCGGGGACCTTTTCTTCGACGAGGGCTCGGCTGCCGAAGAAAAAATATTCGACGAGGGCTCGGCTGCCGAAGAAAAAATATTCGACGAGGGCTCGGCTGCCGGGGACCTTTTCTTCGACGAGGGCTCGGCTGCCGGGGACCTTTTCTTCGACGAGGGCTCGGCTGCCGGGGACCTTTTCTTCGACGAGGGCTCGGCTGCCGGGGACCTTTTCTTCGACGAGGGCTCGGCTGCCGGGGACCTTTTCTTCGACGAGGGCTCGGCTGCCGAAGGAAAAAATATTTGACGAGGGCTCGGCTGCCGGGGGACCTTTTCTTCGACGAGGGCTCGGCTGCCGGGGACCTTTTCTTCGACGAGGGCTCGGCTGCCGGGGACCTTTTCTTCGACGAGGGGCTCGGCTGGCCGGGACCTCTTTTCTTCGACGAGGGCTCGGCTGCCGAAGAAAAAATATTCGACGAGGGCTCGGGCTGCCGAAGAAAAAATATTCGACGAGGGCTCGGCTGCCGAAGAAAAAATATTCGACGAGGGCTCGGCTGCCGGGGACCTTTTTCTTCGACGAGGGCTCGGCTGCCGAAGAAAAAATATTCGACGAGGGGCTCGGCTGCCGAAGAAAAAATATTCGACGAGGGCTCGGCTGCCGGGGACCTTTTCTTCGACGAGGGCTCGGCTGCCGGGGGACCTTTTCTTCGACGAGGGCTCGGCTGCCGAAGAAAAAATATTCGACGAGGGCTCGGCTGCCGGGGACCTTTTCTTCGACGAGGGCTCGGCTGCCGGGGACCTTTTCTTCGACGAGGGCTCGGCTGCCGGGGACCTTTTCTTCGACGAGGGCTCGGCTGCCGAAGAAAAAATATTCGACGAGGGCTCGGCTGCCGAAGAAAAAATATTCGACGAGGGCTCGGCTGCCGGGGACCCTTTTCTTCGACGAGGGCTCGGCTGCCGGGGACCTTTTCTTCGACGAGGGCTCGGCTGCCGGGGACCTTTTCTTCGACGAGGGCTCGGCTGCCGAAGAAAAAATATTCGACGAGGGCTCGGCTGCCGGGGACCTTTTCTTCGACGAGGGGCTCGGCTGCCGGGGACCTTTTCTTCGACGAGGGCTCGGCTGCCGGGGACCTTTTCTTCGACGAGGGCTCGGCTGCCGGGGACCTTTTCTTCGACGAGGGCTCGGCTGCCGGGGGACCTTTTCTTCGACGAGGGCTCGGCTGCCGGGGACCCTTTTCTTCGACGAGGGCTCGGCTGCCGAAGAAAAAATATTCGACGAGGGCTCGGCTGCCGAAGAAAAAAATATTCGACGAGGGCTCGGCTGCCGGGGACCTTTTCTTCGACGAGGGCTCGGCTGCCGAAGAAAAAATATTCGACGAGGGCTCGGCTGCCGAAGAAAAAATATTCGACGAGGGCTCGGCTGCCGGGGACCTTTTCTTCGACGAGGGCTCGGCTGCCGGGGACCTTTTCTTCGACGAGGGGCTCGGCTGCCGGGGACCTTTTCTTCGACGAGGGCTCGGCTGCCGGGGACCTTTTCTTCGACGAGGGCTCGGCTGCCGGGGACCTTTTCTTCGACGAGGGCTCGGCTGCCGAAGAAAAAATATTCGACGAGGGCTCGGCTGCCGGGGACCCTTTTCTTCGACGAGGGCTCGGCTGCCGGGGACCTTTTCTTCGACGAGGGCTCGGCTGCCGGGGACCTTTTCTTCGACGAGGGCTCGGCTGCCGGGGACCTTTTCTTCGACGAGGGCTCGGCTGCCGGGGACCTTTTCTTCGACGAGGGCTCGGCTGCCGGGGACCTTTTCTTCGACGAGGGCTCGGCTGCCGGGGACCTTTTCTTCGACGAGGGCTCGGCTGCCGAAGAAAAAATATTCGACGAGGGCTCGGCTGCCGAAGAAAAAAATATTCGACGAGGGCTCGGCTGCCGGGGACCTTTTCTTCGACGAGGGCTCGGCTGCCGAAGAAAAAATATTCGACGAGGGCTCGGCTGCCGAAGAAAAAATATTCGACGAGGGCTCGGCTGCCCGGGGACCTTTTTCTTCGACGAGGGCTCGGCTGCCGGGGACCTTTTCTTCGACGAGGGCTCGGCTGCCGGGGACCTTTTTCTTCGACGAGGGCTCGGCTGCCGAAGAAAAAATATTCGACGAGGGCTCGGCTGCCGGGGACCTTTTCTTCGACGAGGGCTCGGCTGCCGGGGACCTTTTTCTTCGACGAGGGCTCGGCTGCCGGGGACCTTTTCTTCGACGAGGGCTCGGCTGCCGGGGACCTTTTCTTCGACGAGGGCTCGGCTGCCGGGGACCTTTTCTTCGACGAGGGCTCGGCTGCCGGGGACCTTTTCTTCGACGAGGGCTCGGCTGCCGAAGAAAAAATATTCGACGAGGGCTCGGCTGCCGAAGAAAAAAATATTCGACGAGGGCTCGGCTGCCGGGGACCTTTTCTTCGACGAGGGCTCGGCTGCCGAAGAAAAAATATTCGACGAGGGCTCGGCTGCCGGGGGACCTTTTCTTCGACGAGGGCTCGGCTGCCGGGGACCTTTTCTTCGACGAGGGCTCGGCTGCCGGGGACCTTTTCTTCGACGAGGGCTCGGCTGCCGGGGACCTTTTCTTCGACGAGGGCTCGGCTGCCGGGGACCTTTTCTTCGACGAGGGCTCGGCTGCCGAAGAAAAAATATTCGACGAGGGCTCGGCTGCCGGGGACCTTTTCTTCGACGAGGGCTCGGCTGCCGGGGACCTTTTCTTCGACGAGGGCTCGGCTGCCGGGGACCTTTTCTTCGACGAGGGCTCGGCTGCCGGGGACCTTTTCTTCGACGAGGGCTCGGCTGCCGAAGAAAAAATATTCGGACGAGGGCTCGGCTGCCGAAGAAAAAAATATTCGACGAGGGCTCGGCTGCCGAAGAAAAAATATTCGACGAGGGCTCGGCTGCCGGGGACCTTTTCTTCGACGAGGGCTCGGCTGCCGAAGAAAAAATATTCGACGAGGGCTCGGCTGCCGAAGAAAAAATATTCGACGAGGGGCTCGGCTGCCGGGGGACCTTTTCTTCGACGAGGGCTCGGCTGCCGGGGACCTTTTCTTCGACGAGGGCTCGGCTGCCGAAGAAAAAATATTCGACGAGGGCTCGGCTGCCGGGGACCTTTTCTTCGACGAGGGCTCGGCTGCCGGGGGACCTTTTCTTCGACGAGGGCTCGGCTGCCGGGGACCTTTTCTTCGACGAGGGCTCGGCTGCCGAAGAAAAAATATTCGACGAGGGCTCGGCTGCCGAAGAAAAAATATTCGACGAGGGCTCGGCTGCCGAAGAAAAAATATTCGACGAGGGCTCGGCTGCCGGGGACCTTTTCTTCGACGAGGGCTCGGCTGCCGGGGACCTTTTCTTCGACGAGGGCTCGGCTGCCGGGGACCTTTTCTTCGACGAGGGCTCGGCTGCCGAAGAAAAAATATTCGACGAGGGCTCGGCTGCCGAAGAAAAAATATTCGACGAGGGCTCGGCTGCCGGGGACCTTTTCTTCGACGAGGGCTCGGCTGCCGGGGACCTTTTCTTCGACGAGGGCTCGGCTGCCGGGGACCTTTTCTTCGACGAGGGCTCGGCTGCCGGGGGACCTTTTCTTCGACGAGGGCTCGGCTGCCGAAGAAAAAATATTCGACGAGGGCTCGGCTGCCGGGGACCTTTTCTTCGACGAGGGCTCGGCTGCCGGGGACCTTTTCTTCGACGAGGGCTCGGCTGCCGGGGACCTTTTCTTCGACGAGGGCTCGGCTGCCGGGGACCTTTTCTTCGAGGGCTCGGCTGCGGGGCTTCGCGGCTGCCGGGGACCTTTTCTTCGACGAGGGCTCGGCTGCCGGGGACCTCGACGGGCTTTTCTTCGAACGAGGGCTCGGCTGCCGGGGACCTTTTCTTCGACGAGGGCTCGGCTGCCGAAGAAAAAATATTCGACGAGGGCTCGGCTGCCGAAGACCAATATCTTCGACGAGGGCTCGGCTGCCGGGGACCTTTTCTTCGACGAGGGCTCGGCTGCCGGGGACCTTTTCTTCGAAGGGCGGACCTTTTCTTCGACGAGGGCTCGGCTGCCGAGGGAACCTTTCTTCGACGAGGGCTCGGCTGCCGAAGAAAAAATATTCGACGAGGGCTCGGCTGCCGGGGACCTTTTCTTCGACGAGGGCTCGGCTGCCGGGGACCTTTTCTTCGACGAGGGCTCGGCTGCCGGGGGACCTTTTCTTCGACGAGGGCTCGGCTGCCGAAGAAAAAATAT